>NC_090694.1:12286151-12360820 GCF_013368605.1 Nyctibius grandis | reverse complement strand
AGAGGGTGGGGTGGGGAGGGGGGGGGGGGGGGGGGGGGGGGGGGGGGGGGGGGGGGAGTAAAATGGAAAGGGATCATTTGAGATGTGTTATTAGAAGGGGTTATAATTCCACAAGCATATCCGGTGATTGTGGGTGCGGGTCCTGAGGGAAGAAATATTTGGCAACCGTTAGATTGGAAAATTGTAAAAGAAGCATTGTTACTACAGTTAGCGAGGGACAACACAGATGAGGACTGCAGGAAAGTTGTTGCAGGGATGGCAAATCGTAACCCCACCTTAACTGAGCTAATGGATGCTTGCGGGAAGGTAGGAACCACTACATTTCAGATGGAGCATTTAGCAAAAACTTTTGCGGCGGCAGTTAAGGTAGTTCATCGTTGTTATACATGCGGGCAAGAAGGTCACTTTAAGAAAAACTGCCTTAAGAAGTCGCAGCTGAGTGGGAGAGATAACTCTGTTTTGATGTGTCATTGCTGTGGGAAGCTGGGGCATTTTGTGAAGCTATGCAGGTCTCAGTATAATGCTCAAGGTCAGCTGATAACAACCAGCTGCAGAGTGCAGGGAAACTGGAGAAAGAACGTGGGGAGAAACTGTGTGCTGACACAAATGAATCTTCCCAACCAGTTCCAGGCCTAAGCAGTCAACTCGCAGCCCAAACCGCAGGGAGCGCAGGACTGGTGTTTCCACGTGGGGTTAACCTGCGCGGCTGCCAAGCCTTGCACCTGTGGCAAACAGCCGTTGTGGAACGAGTACAGATGTGGGACAAAAGGCTCAAGTTATGGCTGCGGCCGTACTTGGGGCTTGCGTCGTCACAATTGCAGCCTCTATTCCAATTGTTAGCAGGGGACACAAATTTAACAGCACCACGACAGACTACTGCAGAGGTACAGCAACTGATTACAGAAGTAGAAAGCAGGCTACATTCCAAATTTGTACATCGTATTGATTTGAATCAGGAAATACAAATTATCACTTTGTTTGATAGGCAAATTCCGTATGCAATAATTGGTCAATGGAATTCAGAATAATCGAAATCGTTACATGTATTGGAATGGCATGCTTGAAGAGCTATTGGCACAGATTATCATCAAAGGACAGATGCGATGTCGGGAGCTTGTGGCCAGAGAGCCCTGCATCACTAACCGTTCCTATTGCAGCTCAATATTTTGAGTGGTGTATGGCTAATAGCTTTGCTTTGCAAACAGCCATGGAGAATTTCTCGGGACAGGTTGTTTACCACTTGCCCTCCCATCCTGTTATGAAATTGAGTGTGGAACTTCCAATTGCCACAGGAGTGTGGTGCGCAGACACTCCTGTGGATGGAATTACCATTTTTACGGATGGATCTGGGAACACAGGCAAGGCGGGCCTTGTCTGGTATTCTGATGGCAAGTGGGAATCTATGGTAGTACAACAAAAGGGTTCACCTCAGGTGGTAGAATTACGAGCTGTATTAGAAGTATTTCAGAATTTTCCCATTCCCTTTAATTTGGTTACTGATTCAGCATATGTAGCTGGCATTATAAAGCAATTGGATAGATCTGTTATAGAGCATACATGTAATCAGTGTGTTTTTGAATTGCTGCGAGCTCTGTGGCAAGAAATTCAAATCTGAACTGCATTGTTTTATGTTTTACATGTAAGAAATCATACTAATTTGCCTGGGTTTTTTACGGAAGGCAATGCGATGGCGGACAAAGCAGCGAATAAGATATGGACACTATCTGAAGCCAAAGATCTCCACGGCTTTCTGCATATTGGAGCACGAGCGCTCGCAAAACGCTGTGGCATCCCTCTCACACAGGCTCGAGAGGTTGTTGCGACTTGCCCGTACTGTCAGCGTTCACCGTTATGGAGTGCTGGGGTCAACCCCCGTGGACTGAAGCCTAACGGCATATGACAATCAGACTTCACCCTACGTCCTCAGCTCAGACCTCAACCATGGCTGGCAGTCACAGTGGACACTTACAGTATGATGATTGTGGCCACCCCGCATCGGAAACAAACAGCACGCTCCATTCAGCTACATTGGAATCTTGCAATCGCTTAGCTAGGCCTACCTGTCGAGATCAAAACTGATAATGGCCCCTGTTTTATTGCTCATACCACACGTCAGTGGTGTCAGCGGTGGGGTATCACGCTCAAACACGGCATTCCGTATAATTCTACCGGGCAGGCCATTGTAGAGCGCGCTAATCAGACGCTAAAACACAGAATTAAGATTCTTGGGGAGGGGGAAGGATTCCCAGACGTAATTCCTGTCAACTACCAATCTCACATTTTACATCGCCCTCTTTATTCTTTAAATCATTTTGCCCGGGGAGACCAAGAGCGTGCTCCAATTGAGCGACATTGGGGTCCAGGGGTGCCAGAAGTGGGCCCCCCAGTCAAGGTTCAGTTCCCTGGGACAGCGGAGTGGGAAACAGGTTGGGAGCTGCTACATCACGGGAGGGGGTATGCCGCCATCAAACGGGATGATGTTATACAGTGGGTCCCTACACGCTGTTTGCGCCCTGATTTAAAACAAAACCTCAACCCGAAGTAATATGCATGCTATCCGAGCTTTATGTTTTGCAGAAGTACCTGTGGGGGAAGCCGAAGCAACATCAGCCTCGACCTTCAGACGTGAGGAGTCATGACAGTACAGAGAGTCTGGTAAAGCGGCGGGGCGCCAAGAAAGATGAGGAACGGCGACCGTTGTTGAGTGAAACAAAAGCTTTGAACAATGCGTTCATGATTAGCTTGCTTTTGCTTTGCATCTCAGGAGTTGCAGGGGAATCTTACTGGAGAACCTGGGCTCGGGTACATAACCAGACACGGTACTGTCGAGGACCAAAGCTCTGGGGGGAACGTTTCCAGCCAGGGCGGAATGCTACTGTAAATAGTTCCCTCGTTGTGGACGAAATGGATATAAGGGATACTCCCTTTTTGTCTGCAGCACCCGTTAGTATTATTATGTAATGGTACTGTTCACAAATGTTTCTACCCAAGAGAGCCATATGGGTGGTGCATATTTGGCACCTTAGAACCCATGGGCATCTTCCTGAAACCTGAGAGACGAGGCAGGCGACTGCCTCGACGAAGAAAGAGGGACTTAGGGACATTGAGAGTAGAGCTGGATGATGGCGAGGTAATAACCAGTGAGAACTGTTTATGCAGGGGAGTTCTTATCTTTCCCTGTCTGGAAAGGCACTGCAGGAGTCTTTACGTTAGCTTTCTCTCCAGGTGTAGGAGTACAGTGAAATTCGGCCGCTCTAGAGAAAGTGGTTTGCCACCTTCTTCAAAACAATAAGGCGGTTAAAGCAGTAATACAGGTAATGCAAGACAAGTTTGAGCAAACTTCAAGGATTTTGAAGGCTCACCATGAGGCGATCGATGTTCTTTTTGATATCCTTATCCAAGGAGGGTGTAAAAGTGCCCGTTTTGCAAATCTTTCCTTTTGTTGTCTCTCTGCGGACGATTATGAACAGATCCAGGAACGTAATGTAATCCTCCAGAAGGCAGCGGATAGCTTGGTAGAAATAGCTAAGGAGGATCCAGTTAAATGGCAATGGCTAGCTGATATCGGAGCTAGTGTCTGGGGATGGCTAATGTCTTGGTTTTCTTGGGACAAACTCATAATAGTTGTTGCTGTTGTTGTTGGAGTTATTCTCCTAACATGTTTTGGTTTTCCTATTTTAGGATGTTGTATCCGCCAGTTACGCTTACGCTTTGACGCAAGGCACCAGAATTAGCGATACGCTTTACTTCGCATGACTTGAAACATGGGGAGGGGGAAATGTAGGTAGATTAGGGTACGGCGACCGGAAAATCTCGGGCTGTAACGGAAAGGTAGGCGTGGCGAAAGGAGCAGGATGTGCAAGTATCGCGCGAGTTCGTACGGGACAAGACGACTATATAAGGCTGTTGCGCAGTTAAATAAGCGCCATTTGTTGCATCCTCACATTGGTGTCAGTGCTCAATGGCCCTGGGGTGCGGATAGCCTCAGGCCAGCCAGCAACCGAACGGAGCCTGCCGCAGACAAGCGGCAACAAATGGTGACCCCGACGTGATTGCTGGGCTGGCGGACCGCAGGCGGTCGGAGTGGGTTCGCGAGCCATGGAAGCCTTGATAAAGGTGATTTCGTTACTGGGCAGGGAATTTAAGATTTCTGTGAAATCGAAAGACGTAGCCCAGTGTGTGGACCGCCTCATTAAAGAGGGGGCGGTGGCAGGACCGGCTGATTGTTTACAGCCGAATACCTGGGAGCGGTGCTCGATGAAGCTCGCTGAGCGAGCTATGGCAGCGGGTTCTGCCAAAGAATTAAAAACATAGGGAGTTATCTTGCGGCTGCTACGGGCTGCGCGGGACGACCGGGCAACATGGGATGCGGCTCGGGCGTGTTTACATGGGGTCTACCCTGACCAAGACAGAAGTGGCAGTGGTGAAACTCCTCCAACATATACTCTCTGAGAGAGGAATTAAATACGATGAAGCTGCGTTAAAGCAGTTACTGTTCTGGGCAAAAGATAAAGGACATTTTACAACCTTTAATGATGTCTTTGAAGTGCCTTTATGGGAGAAGATTGGTGACTCTCTCTGAGATGCGGTGTCAAGTGGTGATAAGGAAGCCTTTAAATTGTCTGCTACGTGGAGGCTGGTTAGCGAAGCGGTAAAAGGAATAAAAGCAGAGAGAGAAGTCACACATTCAGCTTTTATGGCTTTAGGACCACAGGCGCCTACTACTACTTCGCTATTTGCGGGACCAAAACCTCCCACGGCCCCGGTGGCTGTACCGGTGGCAGCTCCTTTATTGCTGTCGGTACGGACGGCTCCGAAAAAAGCTGAGGAGCGGGGAGCGAGTAAAATAGATACAGATCCATCAGGACTGATAGTGCGCCCTAAAACACGAACTCGATTTGGACTAATTGATTCAGACGCTGAACAGGAGACTTGGCAGAAACCCCCTCCGAAACCCCCTCCTCCTCTCATTGATCTCTCTACGGATGAGGCTGAGCAGGAGGACAAGAAGGAGGGTAAACCTGCTTCGTATCCACCTTTACCGGATTCGCCGTTTCCTGAGTCTGTTGAACAAAGTTTACATTCCGGCGCTAAACGACCACCGTTAAAGTCGCCATTTACGGAGTCAGCAGTACCAGAATCACAAGGACTTAAAGGACCGTTACCATCACGAAATGGACACGAACTTGACATGACAGAGCTTGGTAGACGACTGGAAGAATTAAAGACGGAATTGCAGCAGCATCGTTCAGCCAACGCCTTGGGACATGTGACTATGTCTCCCCCAAACCCCCCTCTGTGTTCGGGACAAGTATTAGGGCCACCTCAACCTCCTTTGCAATTCCCTACTCCACCTTTAGATCAGGGCGGGGGGGGAGGTTTGTGTCCATCTGGTAATGTGGGAGGTGAGGGAGAGGGTCAGCGTCCGCCCGCGTATACGGGGGAAGGGGGGGGGAGGAGTAAAATGGAAAGGGATCATTTGAGATGTGTTATTAGAAGGGGTTATAATTCCACAAGCATATCCGGTGATTGTGGGTGCGGGTCCTGAGGGAAGAAATATTTGGCAACCGTTAGATTGGAAAATTGTAAAAGAAGCATTGTTACTACAGTTAGCGAGGGACAACACAGATGAGGACTGCAGGAAAGTTGTTGCAGGGATGGCAAATCGTAACCCCACCTTAACTGAGCTAATGGATGCTTGCGGGAAGGTAGGAACCACTACATTTCAGATGGAGCATTTAGCAAAAACTTTTGCGGCGGCAGTTAAGGTAGTTCATCGTTGTTATACATGCGGGCAAGAAGGTCACTTTAAGAAAAACTGCCTTAAGAAGTCGCAGCTGAGTGGGAGAGATAACTCTGTTTTGATGTGTCATTGCTGTGGGAAGCTGGGGCATTTTGTGAAGCTATGCAGGTCTCAGTATAATGCTCAAGGTCAGCTGATAACAACCAGCTGCAGAGTGCAGGGAAACTGGAGAAAGAACGTGGGGAGAAACTGTGTGCTGACACAAATGAATCTTCCCAACCAGTTCCAGGCCTAAGCAGTCAACTCGCAGCCCAAACCGCAGGGAGCGCAGGACTGGTGTTTCCACGTGGGGTTAACCTGCGCGGCTGCCAAGCCTTGCACCTGTGGCAAACAGCCGTTGTGGAACGAGTACAGATGTGGGACAAAAGGCTCAAGTTATGGCTGCGGCCGTACTTGGGGCTTGCGTCGTCACAATTGCAGCCTCTATTCCAATTGTTAGCAGGGGACACAAATTTAACAGCACCACGACAGACTACTGCAGAGGTACAGCAACTGATTACAGAAGTAGAAAGCAGGCTACATTCCAAATTTGTACATCGTATTGATTTGAATCAGGAAATACAAATTATCACTTTGTTTGATAGGCAAATTCCGTATGCAATAATTGGTCAATGGAATTCAGAATAATCGAAATCGTTACATGTATTGGAATGGCATGCTTGAAGAGCTATTGGCACAGATTATCATCAAAGGACAGATGCGATGTCGGGAGCTTGTGGCCAGAGAGCCCTGCATCACTAACCGTTCCTATTGCAGCTCAATATTTTGAGTGGTGTATGGCTAATAGCTTTGCTTTGCAAACAGCCATGGAGAATTTCTCGGGACAGGTTGTTTACCACTTGCCCTCCCATCCTGTTATGAAATTGAGTGTGGAACTTCCAATTGCCACAGGAGTGTGGTGCGCAGACACTCCTGTGGATGGAATTACCATTTTTACGGATGGATCTGGGAACACAGGCAAGGCGGGCCTTGTCTGGTATTCTGATGGCAAGTGGGAATCTATGGTAGTACAACAAAAGGGTTCACCTCAGGTGGTAGAATTACGAGCTGTATTAGAAGTATTTCAGAATTTTCCCATTCCCTTTAATTTGGTTACTGATTCAGCATATGTAGCTGGCATTATAAAGCAATTGGATAGATCTGTTATAGAGCATACATGTAATCAGTGTGTTTTTGAATTGCTGCGAGCTCTGTGGCAAGAAATTCAAATCTGAACTGCATTGTTTTATGTTTTACATGTAAGAAATCATACTAATTTGCCTGGGTTTTTTACGGAAGGCAATGCGATGGCGGACAAAGCAGCGAATAAGATATGGACACTATCTGAAGCCAAAGATCTCCACGGCTTTCTGCATATTGGAGCACGAGCGCTCGCAAAACGCTGTGGCATCCCTCTCACACAGGCTCGAGAGGTTGTTGCGACTTGCCCGTACTGTCAGCGTTCACCGTTATGGAGTGCTGGGGTCAACCCCCGTGGACTGAAGCCTAACGGCATATGACAATCAGACTTCACCCTACGTCCTCAGCTCAGACCTCAACCATGGCTGGCAGTCACAGTGGACACTTACAGTATGATGATTGTGGCCACCCCGCATCGGAAACAAACAGCACGCTCCATTCAGCTACATTGGAATCTTGCAATCGCTTAGCTAGGCCTACCTGTCGAGATCAAAACTGATAATGGCCCCTGTTTTATTGCTCATACCACACGTCAGTGGTGTCAGCGGTGGGGTATCACGCTCAAACACGGCATTCCGTATAATTCTACCGGGCAGGCCATTGTAGAGCGCGCTAATCAGACGCTAAAACACAGAATTAAGATTCTTGGGGAGGGGGAAGGATTCCCAGACGTAATTCCTGTCAACTACCAATCTCACATTTTACATCGCCCTCTTTATTCTTTAAATCATTTTGCCCGGGGAGACCAAGAGCGTGCTCCAATTGAGCGACATTGGGGTCCAGGGGTGCCAGAAGTGGGCCCCCCAGTCAAGGTTCAGTTCCCTGGGACAGCGGAGTGGGAAACAGGTTGGGAGCTGCTACATCACGGGAGGGGGTATGCCGCCATCAAACGGGATGATGTTATACAGTGGGTCCCTACACGCTGTTTGCGCCCTGATTTAAAACAAAACCTCAACCCGAAGTAATATGCATGCTATCCGAGCTTTATGTTTTGCAGAAGTACCTGTGGGGGAAGCCGAAGCAACATCAGCCTCGACCTTCAGACGTGAGGAGTCATGACAGTACAGAGAGTCTGGTAAAGCGGCGGGGCGCCAAGAAAGATGAGGAACGGCGACCGTTGTTGAGTGAAACAAAAGCTTTGAACAATGCGTTCATGATTAGCTTGCTTTTGCTTTGCATCTCAGGAGTTGCAGGGGAATCTTACTGGAGAACCTGGGCTCGGGTACATAACCAGACACGGTACTGTCGAGGACCAAAGCTCTGGGGGGAACGTTTCCAGCCAGGGCGGAATGCTACTGTAAATAGTTCCCTCGTTGTGGACGAAATGGATATAAGGGATACTCCCTTTTTGTCTGCAGCACCCGTTAGTATTATTATGTAATGGTACTGTTCACAAATGTTTCTACCCAAGAGAGCCATATGGGTGGTGCATATTTGGCACCTTAGAACCCATGGGCATCTTCCTGAAACCTGAGAGACGAGGCAGGCGACTGCCTCGACGAAGAAAGAGGGACTTAGGGACATTGAGAGTAGAGCTGGATGATGGCGAGGTAATAACCAGTGAGAACTGTTTATGCAGGGGAGTTCTTATCTTTCCCTGTCTGGAAAGGCACTGCAGGAGTCTTTACGTTAGCTTTCTCTCCAGGTGTAGGAGTACAGTGAAATTCGGCCGCTCTAGAGAAAGTGGTTTGCCACCTTCTTCAAAACAATAAGGCGGTTAAAGCAGTAATACAGGTAATGCAAGACAAGTTTGAGCAAACTTCAAGGATTTTGAAGGCTCACCATGAGGCGATCGATGTTCTTTTTGATATCCTTATCCAAGGAGGGTGTAAAAGTGCCCGTTTTGCAAATCTTTCCTTTTGTTGTCTCTCTGCGGACGATTATGAACAGATCCAGGAACGTAATGTAATCCTCCAGAAGGCAGCGGATAGCTTGGTAGAAATAGCTAAGGAGGATCCAGTTAAATGGCAATGGCTAGCTGATATCGGAGCTAGTGTCTGGGGATGGCTAATGTCTTGGTTTTCTTGGGACAAACTCATAATAGTTGTTGCTGTTGTTGTTGGAGTTATTCTCCTAACATGTTTTGGTTTTCCTATTTTAGGATGTTGTATCCGCCAGTTACGCTTACGCTTTGACGCAAGGCACCAGAATTAGCGATACGCTTTACTTCGCATGACTTGAAACATGGGGAGGGGGAAATGTAGGTAGATTAGGGTACGGCGACCGGAAAATCTCGGGCTGTAACGGAAAGGTAGGCGTGGCGAAAGGAGCAGGATGTGCAAGTATCGCGCGAGTTCGTACGGGACAAGACGACTATATAAGGCTGTTGCGCAGTTAAATAAGCGCCATTTGTTGCATCCTCACATTGGTGTCAGTGCTCAATGGCCCTGGGGTGCGGATAGCCTCAGGCCAGCCAGCAACCGAACGGAGCCTGCCGCAGACAAGCGGCAACAAATGGTGACCCCGACGTGATTGCTGGGCTGGCGGACCGCAGGCGGTCGGAGTGGGTTCGCGAGCCATGGAAGCCTTGATAAAGGTGATTTCGTTACTGGGCAGGGAATTTAAGATTTCTGTGAAATCGAAAGACGTAGCCCAGTGTGTGGACCGCCTCATTAAAGAGGGGGCGGTGGCAGGACCGGCTGATTGTTTACAGCCGAATACCTGGGAGCGGTGCTCGATGAAGCTCGCTGAGCGAGCTATGGCAGCGGGTTCTGCCAAAGAATTAAAAACATAGGGAGTTATCTTGCGGCTGCTACGGGCTGCGCGGGACGACCGGGCAACATGGGATGCGGCTCGGGCGTGTTTACATGGGGTCTACCCTGACCAAGACAGAAGTGGCAGTGGTGAAACTCCTCCAACATATACTCTCTGAGAGAGGAATTAAATACGATGAAGCTGCGTTAAAGCAGTTACTGTTCTGGGCAAAAGATAAAGGACATTTTACAACCTTTAATGATGTCTTTGAAGTGCCTTTATGGGAGAAGATTGGTGACTCTCTCTGAGATGCGGTGTCAAGTGGTGATAAGGAAGCCTTTAAATTGTCTGCTACGTGGAGGCTGGTTAGCGAAGCGGTAAAAGGAATAAAAGCAGAGAGAGAAGTCACACATTCAGCTTTTATGGCTTTAGGACCACAGGCGCCTACTACTACTTCGCTATTTGCGGGACCAAAACCTCCCACGGCCCCGGTGGCTGTACCGGTGGCAGCTCCTTTATTGCTGTCGGTACGGACGGCTCCGAAAAAAGCTGAGGAGCGGGGAGCGAGTAAAATAGATACAGATCCATCAGGACTGATAGTGCGCCCTAAAACACGAACTCGATTTGGACTAATTGATTCAGACGCTGAACAGGAGACTTGGCAGAAACCCCCTCCGAAACCCCCTCCTCCTCTCATTGATCTCTCTACGGATGAGGCTGAGCAGGAGGACAAGAAGGAGGGTAAACCTGCTTCGTATCCACCTTTACCGGATTCGCCGTTTCCTGAGTCTGTTGAACAAAGTTTACATTCCGGCGCTAAATGACCACCGTTAAAGTCGCCATTTACGGAGTCAGCAGTACCACAGTCACAAGGACTTAAAGGACCGTTACCATCACGAAATGGACACGAACTTGACATGACAGAGCTTGGTAGACGACTGGAAGAATTAAAGACGGAATTGCAGCAGCATCGTTCAGCCAACGCCTTGGGACATGTGACTATGTCTCCCCCAAACCCCCCTCTGTGTTCGGGACAAGTATTAGGGCCACCTCAACCTCCTTTGCAATTCCCTACTCCACCTTTAGATCAGGGCGGGGGGGGAGGTTTGTGTCCATCTGGTAATGTGGGAGGTGAGGGAGAGGGTCAGCGTCCGCCCGCGTATACGGGGGAAGGGGGGGGGAGGAGTAAAATGGAAAGGGATCATTTGAGATGTGTTATTAGAAGGGGTTATAATTCCACAAGCATATCCGGTGATTGTGGGTGCGGGTCCTGAGGGAAGAAATATTTGGCAACCGTTAGATTGGAAAATTGTAAAAGAAGCATTGTTACTACAGTTAGCGAGGGACAACACAGATGAGGACTGCAGGAAAGTTGTTGCAGGGATGGCAAATCGTAACCCCACCTTAACTGAGCTAATGGATGCTTGCGGGAAGGTAGGAACCACTACATTTCAGATGGAGCATTTAGCAAAAACTTTTGCGGCGGCAGTTAAGGTAGTTCATCGTTGTTATACATGCGGGCAAGAAGGTCACTTTAAGAAAAACTGCCTTAAGAAGTCGCAGCTGAGTGGGAGAGATAACTCTGTTTTGATGTGTCATTGCTGTGGGAAGCTGGGGCATTTTGTGAAGCTATGCAGGTCTCAGTATAATGCTCAAGGTCAGCTGATAACAACCAGCTGCAGAGTGCAGGGAAACTGGAGAAAGAACGTGGGGAGAAACTGTGTGCTGACACAAATGAATCTTCCCAACCAGTTCCAGGCCTAAGCAGTCAACTCGCAGCCCAAACCGCAGGGAGCGCAGGACTGGTGTTTCCACGTGGGGTTAACCTGCGCGGCTGCCAAGCCTTGCACCTGTGGCAAACAGCCGTTGTGGAACGAGTACAGATGTGGGACAAAAGGCTCAAGTTATGGCTGCGGCCGTACTTGGGGCTTGCGTCGTCACAATTGCAGCCTCTATTCCAATTGTTAGCAGGGGACACAAATTTAACAGCACCACGACAGACTACTGCAGAGGTACAGCAACTGATTACAGAAGTAGAAAGCAGGCTACATTCCAAATTTGTACATCGTATTGATTTGAATCAGGAAATACAAATTATCACTTTGTTTGATAGGCAAATTCCGTATGCAATAATTGGTCAATGGAATTCAGAATAATCGAAATCGTTACATGTATTGGAATGGCATGCTTGAAGAGCTATTGGCACAGATTATCATCAAAGGACAGATGCGATGTCGGGAGCTTGTGGCCAGAGAGCCCTGCATCACTAACCGTTCCTATTGCAGCTCAATATTTTGAGTGGTGTATGGCTAATAGCTTTGCTTTGCAAACAGCCATGGAGAATTTCTCGGGACAGGTTGTTTACCACTTGCCCTCCCATCCTGTTATGAAATTGAGTGTGGAACTTCCAATTGCCACAGGAGTGTGGTGCGCAGACACTCCTGTGGATGGAATTACCATTTTTACGGATGGATCTGGGAACACAGGCAAGGCGGGCCTTGTCTGGTATTCTGATGGCAAGTGGGAATCTATGGTAGTACAACAAAAGGGTTCACCTCAGGTGGTAGAATTACGAGCTGTATTAGAAGTATTTCAGAATTTTCCCATTCCCTTTAATTTGGTTACTGATTCAGCATATGTAGCTGGCATTATAAAGCAATTGGATAGATCTGTTATAGAGCATACATGTAATCAGTGTGTTTTTGAATTGCTGCGAGCTCTGTGGCAAGAAATTCAAATCTGAACTGCATTGTTTTATGTTTTACATGTAAGAAATCATACTAATTTGCCTGGGTTTTTTACGGAAGGCAATGCGATGGCGGACAAAGCAGCGAATAAGATATGGACACTATCTGAAGCCAAAGATCTCCACGGCTTTCTGCATATTGGAGCACGAGCGCTCGCAAAACGCTGTGGCATCCCTCTCACACAGGCTCGAGAGGTTGTTGCGACTTGCCCGTACTGTCAGCGTTCACCGTTATGGAGTGCTGGGGTCAACCCCCGTGGACTGAAGCCTAACGGCATATGACAATCAGACTTCACCCTACGTCCTCAGCTCAGACCTCAACCATGGCTGGCAGTCACAGTGGACACTTACAGTATGATGATTGTGGCCACCCCGCATCGGAAACAAACAGCACGCTCCATTCAGCTACATTGGAATCTTGCAATCGCTTAGCTAGGCCTACCTGTCGAGATCAAAACTGATAATGGCCCCTGTTTTATTGCTCATACCACACGTCAGTGGTGTCAGCGGTGGGGTATCACGCTCAAACACGGCATTCCGTATAATTCTACCGGGCAGGCCATTGTAGAGCGCGCTAATCAGACGCTAAAACACAGAATTAAGATTCTTGGGGAGGGGGAAGGATTCCCAGACGTAATTCCTGTCAACTACCAATCTCACATTTTACATCGCCCTCTTTATTCTTTAAATCATTTTGCCCGGGGAGACCAAGAGCGTGCTCCAATTGAGCGACATTGGGGTCCAGGGGTGCCAGAAGTGGGCCCCCCAGTCAAGGTTCAGTTCCCTGGGACAGCGGAGTGGGAAACAGGTTGGGAGCTGCTACATCACGGGAGGGGGTATGCCGCCATCAAACGGGATGATGTTATACAGTGGGTCCCTACACGCTGTTTGCGCCCTGATTTAAAACAAAACCTCAACCCGAAGTAATATGCATGCTATCCGAGCTTTATGTTTTGCAGAAGTACCTGTGGGGGAAGCCGAAGCAACATCAGCCTCGACCTTCAGACGTGAGGAGTCATGACAGTACAGAGAGTCTGGTAAAGCGGCGGGGCGCCAAGAAAGATGAGGAACGGCGACCGTTGTTGAGTGAAACAAAAGCTTTGAACAATGCGTTCATGATTAGCTTGCTTTTGCTTTGCATCTCAGGAGTTGCAGGGGAATCTTACTGGAGAACCTGGGCTCGGGTACATAACCAGACACGGTACTGTCGAGGACCAAAGCTCTGGGGGGAACGTTTCCAGCCAGGGCGGAATGCTACTGTAAATAGTTCCCTCGTTGTGGACGAAATGGATATAAGGGATACTCCCTTTTTGTCTGCAGCACCCGTTAGTATTATTATGTAATGGTACTGTTCACAAATGTTTCTACCCAAGAGAGCCATATGGGTGGTGCATATTTGGCACCTTAGAACCCATGGGCATCTTCCTGAAACCTGAGAGACGAGGCAGGCGACTGCCTCGACGAAGAAAGAGGGACTTAGGGACATTGAGAGTAGAGCTGGATGATGGCGAGGTAATAACCAGTGAGAACTGTTTATGCAGGGGAGTTCTTATCTTTCCCTGTCTGGAAAGGCACTGCAGGAGTCTTTACGTTAGCTTTCTCTCCAGGTGTAGGAGTACAGTGAAATTCGGCCGCTCTAGAGAAAGTGGTTTGCCACCTTCTTCAAAACAATAAGGCGGTTAAAGCAGTAATACAGGTAATGCAAGACAAGTTTGAGCAAACTTCAAGGATTTTGAAGGCTCACCATGAGGCGATCGATGTTCTTTTTGATATCCTTATCCAAGGAGGGTGTAAAAGTGCCCGTTTTGCAAATCTTTCCTTTTGTTGTCTCTCTGCGGACGATTATGAACAGATCCAGGAACGTAATGTAATCCTCCAGAAGGCAGCGGATAGCTTGGTAGAAATAGCTAAGGAGGATCCAGTTAAATGGCAATGGCTAGCTGATATCGGAGCTAGTGTCTGGGGATGGCTAATGTCTTGGTTTTCTTGGGACAAACTCATAATAGTTGTTGCTGTTGTTGTTGGAGTTATTCTCCTAACATGTTTTGGTTTTCCTATTTTAGGATGTTGTATCCGCCAGTTACGCTTACGCTTTGACGCAAGGCACCAGAATTAGCGATACGCTTTACTTCGCATGACTTGAAACATGGGGAGGGGGAAATGTAGGTAGATTAGGGTACGGCGACCGGAAAATCTCGGGCTGTAACGGAAAGGTAGGCGTGGCGAAAGGAGCAGGATGTGCAAGTATCGCGCGAGTTCGTACGGGACAAGACGACTATATAAGGCTGTTGCGCAGTTAAATAAGCGCCATTTGTTGCATCCTCACATTGGTGTCAGTGCTCAATGGCCCTGGGGTGCGGATAGCCTCAGGCCAGCCAGCAACCGAACGGAGCCTGCCGCAGACAAGCGGCAACAGCAAAAGATAATCTGTTGGGAAGTTGTGGGGGTGTTTATTTTTGGAGATGTTGAAAAACAAGATCAAAGACATGAAACAAACCCTTAAGATCATAGAATCATAGAATTGTTTTGGTTGGAAGGGACCTTTAAGATCATCAAGTCCAACCATTAACCTAACACTACCAAGTCAACCACTAAACCATATCCCTAAGCACCACATCTACTCGTCTTATAAATACCTTCAGGGACGGTGACTCCACCACTTCCCTGGGCAGCCTGTTCCGATGCTTGACAATCCTTTCAGTGAAGAAATTTTTCCTAATATTCAATATAAACCTCCCCTGGCACAACTTGAGGCCGTTTCCTGTCGTCCTATCGCTTGTTACCTGGGAGAAGAAAATAACACCCTCCTCGCTACAACCTCCTTTCAGGTAGTTGTAGAGCGCGATAAGGTCTCCCCTCAGCCTCCTATTCTCAAGACTAAACAACCCCAGTTCCCTCAGCTGCTCCTCATAAGACTTTTTCTCCAGACCCTTCACCAGCTTCATTGCCCTTCTTTGTACTCTCTCCATCACCTCGATGTCTTTCTTGTAGTGAGGGGCCCTAAACTGAACACAGTATTCAAGGTGCGGCCTCACCAGTGCCAAGTACAGGGGAACGATCACTTCCCTTGTCCTGCTGGCCACACTATTTCTGATGCAGGCTAGGATGTATGAGTACAAGTTGGGGACAGACCTGTTGGAGAGCAGCGTAGGGGAAAGGGACCTGGGGGTCCTAGTGGACAACAGGATGACCATGAGCCAGCAATGTGCCCTTGTGGCCAAGAAGGCCAATGGCATCCTGGGGTGTATTAGAAGGGGTGTGGTTAGAAGGTCAAGAGAGGTTCTCCTCCCCCTCTACTCTGCCCTGGTGAGGCCACATCTGGAATATTGTGTCCAGTTCTGGGCCCCTCAGTTCAAGAAGGACAGGGAACTGCTAGAGAGAGTCCAGCGCAGAGCCACGAAGATGATTAAGGGAGTGGAACATCTCCCTTATGAGGAGAGGCTGAGGGGTCTCTTTAGCTTGGAGGAGACTGAGGGGTGACCTCATTAATGTTTATAAATATGTAAAGGGCAAGTGTCATGAGGATGGAGCCAGGCTCTTCTCAGTGACATCCCTTGACAGGACAAGGGGCAATGGGTGCAAGCTGGAACACAGGAGGTTCCACATAAATATGAGGAAAAACTTCTTTATGGTGAGGGTGACCGAACACTGGAACAGGCTGCCCAGAGAGGTTGTGGAGTCTCCTTCTCTGGAGACATTCAAAACCCGCCTGGACGCGTTCCTGTGTGATATGATCTAGGTAATCCTGCTCCGGCAGGGGGATTGGACTAGATGATCTTTCGAGGTCCCTTCCAATCCCTAACATTCTGTGATTCTGTGATTCTGTGATTCTCTGATGCTGTTGGCCTTCTTGGCCACCTGGGCACACTAGATGTTCACTAGGTGATGGCTTCAGTGGGAAAATGAATGGCAATAGAACAGTCTCTTTTTTGTAAGAAGAGAGTTGTGAAGCATCTTAAGATAAATAATTTATAAACAAATGAACACTTTGTCTAGATAAAATGGAGTTATTATGTTACTAGTATCTGCAGTATGCAATATTATTTAAGCATCAACATAGTTATCATCTGCTGGCAGGATATGATAAATGGCATTGGTTGCTAAGCTGGTTGAGTACTGTTCTGTGTTTTTTAAGCTACAATTTCAGTTTGCCAGCAGGTGAGGTTGAGAAGCTTGTTTTTGCAGTTGTCTTTTTTGTTTTTTTTTTTTATTATTATTTTTAAGCAAACTGACCTAGCAGCTAGTCAACAAACCAACCTAGCTAGATTGTTAGTTAAATATTAGTAATTGGCAGTCTGTCGGGTTCCGGATTTAGGTCCGCCTCCAAAGCAAATTTAGAAATAAAATGCAGACAGCCTACGTAGGTTGTAGGCTCGCCTAATTAGTTCTCAAAAGCAAATCTAGAAATAAAATGCAGACAGCCCCCCCCTCGCCCCCCCCCGAGAGAGAGAGACCCGCCTAATTAGTAAAAAAAGAGTAAATCTAGAAATAAAATGCAGACAATCCCCCCCCAAGAGAGAGGGACCCGCCTAATTAGTAACTCCAGTGCAGCCCACGTGCGGCATGCCTGGTCCAATGCAGACAGCCCACGCGCAGGGCCCGCCAAAATATAAATAATTCCAGTGCAGCCCACGTGCGGCGTGCCTGGTTCAATATCACCCGGTATGCTTAACCTGCCTGCAGGTAAAGCACCCCCAAAAATCCTGACCCGAAATAAAATAGATTCGTGATCCTTGAGTTCGGACAAAGCACAACCGAGGCACAGTATCAACAAACTTAACTCTGACTTTATTAGGTCCAACAATGAGGCAACTCAATATTCAAGGGGGGGAGAGAGAGAGAGAGAGAGATAAAAGAAAGAAAGAAAGAAAGAAGCAGAGAAAACAGTTGAAAGAGAAAGAATATTCACCACCCTGAGATCCAGCGGCATCCCGCGGGAAAATCCTTTGTTGTTAGTTGGAAGATGGTGGTGAGGGTCCCGCGTGGTCGAGCGATCCAGCCTCTTTTATAGAGTTTTTCGGCAGAGTCATGTGACTTGGAGCCGTCAGTCAACAGTTTGCACCAATCACAGGTCCGAAGGCGGGACATGTCCGGTTCCTGCGCCGTAGGATTGGCCCCTTGCCAGGCTGTCACCGGAGACACACATCCGGAGGCGGGTGGAGGGCGGGCGCCTAGCTTATTGCGTCATCGAGCGTTGCCGAGATCGGGCATTCCAGGCAGCCGCCACAAGATGTCGCCCGAGCCCGTGGTATACGATTTCTGAGACAATGCTCAAAAGGAAGGGGACAGATCCCCACACCACCCCGTGGCTCAGAAATCATCAACATATAGTCAGTAGTTTGATTCCAGGGGGTGTAGAAAGGTTCGATTCCAGGGGGGTGTAGAAAGGTTAGGACAGAAAAAGATAACAGGTTAAAAGAAGGAAAAGGGAAGAGACAAGGAAATGTAGAAAGGTAAGGATAGAAAAAGATAATAGGTTTTGAAGAAAGACAAGGGAAGAGTAAAGCATACAAGGAAATAAAGATAAGTCCAATGACTTGTGATTGGTATCATTCTAATAAACAGAATGAGTCACCTCTTCTTCTTTACAGAAGTCTAACAACAACAATATCATCAATAATGATAAATAGCTTTTGATAAAGTTATAGTGCAACTATAACATGTAAACAAAATGAGAAAAAGTTATACAGTGTAAACACATTTCCATTATCATCAATTTTCAGGAAACAGTTACAGTCATTTAACTTTGGCACAAACTCCTTCTTCTGTTAGCAGGTAATCGAGAACCAGCCAATCTTGATTGGCTCTCGAGCACCGCTGATTGGTTCATTGGTGTTTCAGGTTGCGGGTCCATAATACTCAATAATTCGTTGGGGATCATATAATTTGATTCCCAATTCTTAGCTGCCAATTTTTAGAAGTATGAAGCATATCATCCCAATATACCATACCCCAGTCCAATTTTTTGGTAGTATTTTTGAATGCATGGTGCCCGCAAATCCAATAATGACCTTTCAGGGTCCGCATCCCATTTGCAAAGGACTTGGCCATGGTCTGGCAGGGCGGTAGTCCTTTGACTCAGATGGTTCCCAGGCCAAAGGGGTTCCCTGTCACACCACAGTTAATGCAATTAATTTAATTCCATCCCCATTTGCATTACCATGTTCCTGCTCATTGTTTCCAAACACAATTTGTACCTAATATTTCCCCAAAGTGAGTGTAATCAGTGGGGGACCAGAAAATCTTCTCCCACCAGGGACTGATTGTAGCACCCTCCCTTTTGGGTGTAACTAATACAATAGTGACCAGGAGCAGGGTGTTGCATAGGCCAAGATGAGGGCGATTCTTTTCACAATCCACCCGTGAGCAAGAGAAATGGAGATCCACAATCAACTTTTCAGACCAAATGGTCCGCCACACACCCAACAATTAATAAGATTAAAAGCTTGAGTATCCAACTTTCCCAGCAACAAGAACTCATTTTCCCCATGTTAAACCTGAGAACAAGGAAGCAAGGTTCTCGCCGGGTAGGCTTTGAACAGTATAGGCGAGACAACATACAACAGCCCAAAACAATTTGTCAATGGTGATAAAGGCATATTGCAAAAATTATTAAAGCTATACAATTTAAAACTATACATTCAATCAAAACTTCCATTAAATGTTGCTTTCTTCTTCTGCTTCTCTGATCTTCTATCTTCTGACCTGCAAAGGAACAGAAAAAGAAACTTCTCGGTCCTCTTAGTGAAAGGACCGGGTGAGGTTTTGGTTAACCATTGTCTGGTGGAATAAGCTGGGGTCTTGGGAGTGAGCAAAACCATTCTTTTAAGGCTTGGGTTATGCTTTCCCCAGCGACAGGCCAGCCCCGAGCCCGAGCCTTACAGTAAAGATCCTTGGCTCCCATATGTCCTCGTCTGATATGCAGCTACTCCAATAATCTCTCCCAATTTTCTATTACTGGTTCATTTTGTAAGGGAGCCAGACGAGACAATTCGTCTGCTCCACCATTCCATGGACCAGCCAGACCATCACCGCCCTGATGAGAGGCCACCCAGGCTATGGCAAAATTCCCTCGTTTGGCAACTCTTAAAATGTCCTGCCACTTTTCCTTTTGCCATACCGGTATCTGGTTGACTTCCCACCCATTTTTCTCCCAGAAAGGAAGCCACTCGGTACACTCCTTGGAGACAGTGAGAGAGTCAGTGTAGATGTAGACAGGAGAAGAAGATTGAGCCTCATGTTGGAAAACACTCCAAACAGCAATTAATTCACCCACTTGTGCACTACCTTCACCCTCTGTTATGATTTTCTCATCAGTCTGGGCTTGTAAGGCAGCGGCTCGATACTTCCACACTTTTCCCTCACGTTTGGCTGAGGCACCAGTGAACCGGGTATTTGGTAATTGCTTGGAAAATGGAGGCACTACTTGTATGACAGGAGGTGGGAGGTTATTCTCACGATCTGGAGAGAATTCCTCCTGTATAGCTAGTTTTTTAGGTGTGCCTTCTGATACGTTAAAGATGCTACAATAATGTTCAATTTGTGCATACCATTTCTGCACAGATGCTCGTTGTGCCACCCCGTCAGGGGGAGGGGTCCCTGCTATTTCCTTAAAGGGGCCTCTGAGAATGATTTGTTGCTGATGAATGGTGTGCTCAGCCACTAGTAGTGCTAAGCTTACCACAAATAATTCTATTATCCACAACACTCTCCTTCGAGATGTACTATCTCTCTTTAAATTCACCAGGTTTGGGCGAGAGGGCCTCGCTAGAGGACACTTTGCCTCCATACGCCTCACATTTTTAGGTCCTGATTTCACGGGACCATATTTCCGCCCATAGTTAATCAATTCTTGAGCTACTTCCCCCCACGTCCACACCTTTTGTCCTGGGATATAGCGATCTGGGGTTACAGCTCTGGTTAAAGCAGCTGTCACCCGTGCACTCTGAGGGGTATTTCTGATAGTGCCTTGCAATTGAATTCCTAAGGGTTTCAATGAATCAGGCAAACCTCTAACCAGGGGAGTCATCCTCTCAAGATCTACCGGTATCATCATTGGGGATTCCTGCCTAAGCTTCAATTCCCGATCATACATCATTTGCAAACAAGCCGCCTTGTGCACATTCTCCACAAGCTGATCCACCGAGCCTGTAAGCGCAAGAGGATCTCCCCTCTCCAAGGGATTCAAACCTCCAGCCCAATAAGTTGCTCGCTGAGTGAGAGACCAAGGGGCTCTATTATCACCAGTAGTCAAAAACACTCCAGGTCCCCAATATCCCTCAGCTTCTCTTTCACTCAACAGAATCTGATCACCACCAGTTAACGACACTCTCCACACATACTCGTTCTCAGACTCCTTTGGACTGCGTGAAAATTCCCTTTTCAACTTAGCCAATTCAGTTGCTGTGTACGGCACCTCCTTAGTAACCATCTTAGGATTATTGTCCTCACTATCCTCATAAGCATAGTCTACCTTAACCAGCGGTCAAAGGGGTTGCGTAGGACCCTGCGGTAAATCGCATCGTGTCCTCGCTTCCTCTGGTTCCCCCTTGCGGTACAAACCATCCCCTTTGTGATCATCACCAGGGGACGGGGCTGCATCAGCTGCCTGTGCACGACTCCGTCACCCCCTGCAGTCACAAGCACGTAACTCCTCTACAAAAGCCTCCTGCAAACACCTTACATTCTCCTGTTCATTCTCTACTTCATCCTGCAGAGTTTTAACCCTTTCCTCCAATTCACAGTTTCTTTCCTCTAAAGTTGCCAACCGATCTTACAACAACCGCACCAAAAGCTTTTGTGTCTGCGGCGTCTGTGCCGGGTCCTCTAACTCCTGATTTTGCGTTTCACCAAATGCACTCAGAATTGCGCCCATTCTCTCTAAGTTATTGATACCTTCCGAAAACTCAAGGATCCTGCTGACTACGCCAATTTAAAAATGTCAGGTTCCGGATTTAGGTCCGCCTCCAAAGCAAATTTAGAAATAAAATGCAGACAGCCTACGTAGGTCGTAGGCTCGCCTAATTAGTTCTCAAAAGCAAATCTAGAAATAAAATGCAGACAGCCCCCCCCCGAGAGAGAGAGACCTGCCTAATTAGTAAAAAAGGAGTAAATCTAGAAATAAAATGCAGACAATCCCCCCCCCAAGAGAGAGAGACCCGCCTAATTAGTAACTCCAGTGCAGCCCACGTGCGGCGTGCCTGGTCCAATGCAGACAGCCCGCGCGCAGGGCCCGCCAAAATATCAATAATTCCAGTGCAGCCCACGTGCGGCGTGCCTGGTTCAATGCAGACAGCCCGCGCGCGCCGAGCCCGCCAAAATATCACCCGGTATGCTTAACCTGCCTGCAGGTAAAGCACCCCCAAAAATCCTGACCCGAAATAAAATAGATTCGTGATCCTTGAGTTCGGACAAAGCACAACCGAGGCACGGTATCAACAAACTTAACTGTGACTTTATTAGGTCCAACAATGAGGCAACTCAATATTCAAGGGAGAGAGAGAGAGAGAGGTAAAAGAAAGAAAGAAGCAGAGAAAACAATTGAAAGAGAAAGAATATTCACCACCCTGAGATCCAGCGGCGTCCCGCAGGAAAATCCTTTGTTGTTAGTTGGAAGATGGCGGTGAGGGTCCCGCGTAGTCGAGCGATCCAGCCTCTTTTATAGAGTTTTTCGGCAGAGTCATGTGACTTGGAGCCGTCAGTCAACAGTTTGCACCAATCACAGGTCCGAAGGCGGGACATGTCCGGTTCCTGCGCCGTAGGATTGGCCCCTTGCCAGGCTGTCACCGGAGACACACATCCGGAGGCGGGTGGAGGGCGGGCGCCTAGCTTATTGCATCATCGAGCGTTGCCGAGATCGGGCATTCCAGGCAGCCGCCACAAGATGTCGCCCGAGCCCATGGTATACGATTTCTGAGACAATGCCGAAAGGAAGGGGACAGATCCCCACACAGTCTAGCAGTTATTTCTGTGATTCCAGACAGCTTTAGCAAAGCAGGATGGATTTCTGTGTCAATGTTGTGACTGTTTTCAGTTAATGCTTTCTGAACATCTACCAGGGAAGAACACGCTAACTGGTTGAGTTTATTTGATTCTGTGCTTTTTGAGTGACAGCAAGCCATGAGATAATCCCAGGTTAAACTCCTTTGTTGCAAGATTTTTTTATCACAGAATAGATATCTTCTTGTTTAATTCTTTCTTGACCTTCATGAAGATTTTGCCTGAGTAGTTTCTCCAGGTGGTTTCACTTTAGCAATGCCAAATAGACTGTAAAGGATACTAAAATGAAAGCAAATGGAAATATTTCTGAATTGAACTAACTGCACTTCTTAGGGTGACAACACATAGGATAATTCAATTGCTAAAACAGTAACTGGTTTGATATTTTCAAGTATTATGTTGATAATCAAAATAATGTTTAATGGACACGTGATGCTTCTTGGCTTTTGTCTTTCAGGTCTGTATTGAGACAGCTACGATGCTGAAGTTAAATATCTTTTTATTAGCAAAGATGTTTGATTAACTTAATTCAGAGCTACTGGAAAATAAACTATTTTAAACTTACTATCAAATTCTTCACATTATAATTGTTGTGTATCCATGGAATATTTGCTTATTTGAGTCTCATATCCATCTGCAACCTGTATTATTTTTCTTTAATGGTTGTTTACCTGTAGATGACTTTGAGTTCAGAACTGACCAGTTCATTATCTAAATTTTATCTACTGACTCAAAATCTGGAACACCATATCTTTGCTCTGACCCTAACAAAGTGTTTCTTCTGGAGAGATGGTCTTCAACTTTACAGAATTTTATCTGTGAAGTCATGTTTATACTTACCAAAACATGAAAATTATATATGTTCAAATTGATCACATGCTTGGAACTGTTATGCAAGAGCATATCTGAATTATTTTATCTTGTTTATGCTAGTGCGCATTTTTCCAAATGAAAGAGTAACATTTTGCACACTTTGTGTCTTTCAAATTTCATAGATGTCTGTCCTGGTTAGGCCTAAAACAGACCAATTTTCCTTTCAGTGATTTTTACTTTCAGCTAAGTCTCTTCTAAGTAACTGCACTTTCTGAAACTAACTGCATGTTTTGCAGACAGTGTCTGCTTCTAGGACTGATAACGCTCAAAGTTTGTAGTTATCACTGAGGCACCGGTAGGGATGTTATGCAGAAAGGCTCTTGCTGTACTTATTCTTAGAGAAACCAAGGTCACTGCTAAATTCCTCACTGCTTATGAGTGAAGAGCCGCAGGAGGGTTGCACCTGCAGGGAGGAGCATACCGGACAGGTGACCCAAAATTGACCAACGAAGGTATTCCATCCCATACATGTCATTCTCAGTATAAAGCGGGGGGATCATGAGGGTCTCGCCCTTCTTCTCAGCATTCTTCTCCCTTCTCGCCCCTTCTGCTATGGCCGGCGTCCAAAGAGGACTCTGACCGTTTTCCTGATGCCCCCGATCCTGATCCGTGCATCCCTGAATCCAGTTCCTGTCCATCGCTGGGCCCAGCCTGGGCCTTCCCGGAGCCTGCCCTGCAGTGCTGGTGGTGATGTGGCCGATATCGGGGGAGCTCGATCTTGGTTTTGTATATATTTGCATATATTTAATTATTTCCATTATTATTATTATACTCTTCTTTATTATTATAGTTTATTAAAACTGTTTTAGCTTTCCAACCTGTAAGTCTCTCTCCTTTTTCCCTTTCCCTTCCCCTTCTGGGGGGAGAGGAGGTTTAATAGAGAGCATCTGCCACAGGTTTAATAGCTGGCCCAGCTTTAAACCGTGACAATGTCTTAGTGTTTTAAGCATATGGGAAAATCACCATTTCATGTCACCAGTTGTATTTTTTATGGTCTAATATGTAGTTTCTTTTGGTTTTTTTTTAGCATCTGGAATCCATGTTTACACTGCTCTTTCAGCTACTTCAGGAAGTAACAGAATGTGACACCAAAATGCGTGTTCTTCACGTTGTCTTGTGTGATTGAAAGTCAATATGCAGGTATTTTTTTAATAGACTTCAAACAGTGTTAGCTTTGTACTAAGAACACAGAGGACTTCTTAATGTTTTTGACTTATACAAAAATAGTAGAAAAATATCATTGATAGACTGGTTATTGTTATGGTAGATACCTGCATTATTTGCTTTACTTGGTTCTCTTCTCACTTTTCAGTTCTCATTTATCTTTTGTGTAACATTTTCTTGCTCAGTTACTACTTCTTTATATACTATATTTTTTGCATTGACTCACCTTTTGTAGTACAGAATGACTTCCACTCCTTATCTTAATGCATTTCTTGCAATTTTTTTTATTTCCACTTCCGATTCTAATTGTCTCGTATCTGCGCTAGTATTTTATTAAACCTTACATATTAAAAGAGACATTTTGGGGACTAAATGCTTTACATTCCCAGGGACTGTGCATTTAAATTTGTATTCTCTCATTGGCACTGATATGGATCATGATAAATTAATGGCCTTGTTTCACACATTAAGAAAAAAATTTGTGTTCTAAATTTCAGATACGACCATATGTAGGATGTTTGGTTCAGTATTTACCGCTCCTTTGGAAACAGAGTGAGGAGCACAATATGCTACGATGTGCCATTCTAATCACTCTTATCCATCTTGTTCAGGTAAAGTGTCGAATCACATAAATGTTGCCAGTATCTCCTTCAGTTCTTTCTCAGACATGCCTAGGTAAAATCAAGGTGTATTTTAGTTTTATAGGCTATTTCTAAATGCTGTTCAGTCTTATAATAAAGACATGGTTCTCTGATAGTGGAGGTAAACATGGCTAATGTTAAGCACTAAACTGTTTTGTTTCTGGGGGCTTGTTCAGTAAAAGCAGTTCTCTAGGCAGATTTGCTTGTGTTCTGGAGGATTTTTGTTTTGGTTTTGCAATCTTGGAATTGAACCTCCTTTAGTGCCTTTATAGTCTATATAAAAGAGCTTGTTCAGGCTTCCTTTATTTCCCAGCAGGCATTCAGAGTGTCAGTCTCTTACAAATGTTGTGCGTGGTTCATACTTGATTCTGCAGCATAGGTGCATCTGTTTCCCCGTTGCTTTCCATTCAGCTCCCAGGGATATGGAGTTTTCTATTTTGGTTGCAAGCTCCCTGTGAACATGAGCCATTTTTAAATCATAGGCCAAGATATGGACCACCATAACAAGCTTCACTTTGCCTGTTCTTTAAATTTGCATTTTAATTCAGATTAGTGTCAAATGTTTCTTGTTTAAATCTAACTGTTCGGTTTAGTGTCTCTCAAGGGTGTTGTTGGTATTGACTAATTGTGGGTCATCTTGTTTATTTAGACTTACAACCCTTTTATTGTTACCATTTTTACCATTAACTTTTTATTGAATAACTCTGATACCTATTATGACCTTTTGCAATGATGTCTGCAACATGTTTATATAGCATATGGGGGAAAAATATTTTATTTCATCCCTTCTTAAATTTCCCAGCTTTTATGATGTTCTCTTCTGCTTTGTTCACATGTTATATAAATCAGAAATAATAGCAGCTCTGAGCTGCCTGCTTTGTTATATAATAGATTTGTATCACATCCCATTATTTGTATTTCAGTCTTTGATTTTGTTTTTCTGCTTTTGAGTATTCATCTGTGCTCATAATTTTCTTTTTAACTATACTTGAATATCTCCTCTTTTTCAATGTCTGTTTTATAACAGAATGGTCAGAACTATTTAAATATCTGTGAGCAGGGACTACTATCATCTTACATTTGTTTGTGACTGCAGCTTCTAAGTGCAATAATAAAAGAAGTGATAGTAATACTGAGAATAAAGGTGAACATAGTTATTCTTAGATCATTTTTCTTCTGTAGATTTTTTTTGTATATCTGTGTGTTGTAGGAAACTTTTCCTTTGCCAGAATGTATTGCTTGCATTTATTAACATTAGGTTTCATTTGCCCATAGTTGTTTGTTTAGCTAAGGCTGTTTAGTTCACTTAGTGTCTTACAGTTCTCAAAACTCAAGAAATCTAGATAAATTTTGGTCCCAGATTTTGCTATATAACATTAACAGCTATGTTGAGCAACATTGTATCTAAATGGAAGTTGCTAGTAATCTGTAGTCAGATAAATAAGTTTTGACCTTTTGGGTGGTTTCGATTCTTGATGGTAATTTGCCTCTCTTCCCTGCTTTTCTATATATGTACAATAAATTCCCTAATTCCTCTAGAGGCTTACTGTAAGTACCTTGGCAGAGAATTTTGAAAGCCTATAGAAATTATTAGCTGCTTGCTTTATCCAGAGATAATAATTAAAATTAATTGAATTTCTTATCAGTGAAGGAAAAGATCTTGGTATAACTTAAATAATCCTTAAACTTGAAATATCTAGAAATATCTGTGCTCTTGGCAGTAAAAATGCAAATAAAATGTAGTAGGTTACTGAGGAAAGATTGAAGAATAAAACAATATGTAGTTATATTGCCTGCAGAATCTGTGCTATTAAGCACTTCTTTAATATAGACTATATGCCATCCCACCTTCTCCAACCCCTATTACATATCAAAAAAGATGTAGTAGAACTAGCAAAGATCAAGAGAAAGGCTCCTAGGATGCAGGGCAGTGTCCATACAGGAACAGACTGAATATGCAGGCAGTCTTGAACTTGCAGAAAGGCATGACTTTCTGGATAAAGGATATTATTATAGAGGGCTATGAAAACATTAACAGTTGAGAGAAAGTGGAAAGGGAATGATTACACATTACAGCTAAAGGAAAATTTAGGGTTCTTTTAAAAGTAGAGTTAGTTCAAACAAAGAGAAAATATATTTTCACAATATACGAACTGTGTAACTTCTTGTTACTGGCCACAGTGAAGGCCAAAAGAATAGGTGGACTCAAAGAGATTAGACAAATGTATGGAAGATCCTCCTTCTTTTAAGACAAATTTGTTTAAATAAATAAACTATTTCATGAAGCAGCTTTAACTGAGAAACATAAAATAATTTTAAATTTAACAGTTTCCAAATATAGTAATTATGCAAAAGCAGCATTCAACTAGCCTCAGTTCTCTTTAGTAATATTACAAAATAGCCAGTAGTTCCCAATTTAAGAATTCTGATTTTTTTGAGATTAGTTTTAATTTATGATTAGTTTTGATAATAGTTATCTCTAGCTTATTTTTTAAAATTAGGGTTTTTTATTAAGTGATCATTGAAAAATTTTTTTACTTTGTGTTCTTGGGAAGATATCTTTGTGTATTTCTCATGGATCACTTAAATCACTGTCAACAAACCCTTTTCCTGATTCTTAGAATATGTCAAAAGATTTAGGATGTGGTAAGATCCAAAGAGTAATTCTTTTCTTGATCTTTAACACATTTTATTCAGCATTTAGTATTTGTTAGAGCTGTGACCTTTCCCAGAAAGAGAATGACCAATGAATGTTTTTAGGAATGTGTACTGTTTATAATTTTGTTCTTGCAGACCATTAATAAGCTGCTTATTCTCCAAAAACTTATGTAATTTTCTCAAGTCTTGTTGAGAAAGCTCAGGAGTATCAAACTAAATATTTTCTTTTGTATGAAATGGCTGCAAGTTCAACCTTTGATTTCTTGAATGCACGTTTATAGTATGTGAATACAATAGCATCACAGATCTTTCAATGCTGTTCTTGAAATGCTTGAGTTGAGGTTTTTGAAGTATTTTACATTTTTTATTTACTTTTATAGGGACTGGGTGCAGACATCAAAAATCTCTATCCTTTTCTACTTCCAGTTATTCAGCCAAGTACAAATGTTTCTCAGCCTCTGCATGTCTGTCTTCTGGAAGATGGTTTAGAGTTGTGGTAAGAATGTTCTTTCTCAAATTCTAATTTTTAAAATTTTATTTTTGTATCCCTGGAAGAAAAAAAAATTAACAAAAGCTTTGACTGTATTAAGAATTTATATGTTCTTGTTATCTTACCTTGACATCATCTATATCATACCTTTTCTCAGAAGAGGTGAGGTTAGGAAGTTAATAAAAGAAACACAATTAAAAATAACTGAGTAGGTAATCTATTTTCAAGCAGTTGATTGCAAGATACAGTTCTGTTGTGATAATGAACAGCAAGACAAAAAGTCTAGACTCACTATAATGTGCATGCTAATCTAACAATTTGACATGCTTGACTCTGGGAGCACATTAACCCAATGATTCTCAGAGCTGGTTGCTAGAAGAGATGGTGAGTTTACAAGGATAAAACACGGGAGAAGTTATCCTCCAAGTCTCAAGCTATCTGGTGACTGAACATAAAACAACAAGTAGCACTGTGATTGGTTTGCCATGAGGCTAATTTGTTTTTCTGGTGCAGCTGACACTCTAAAAGGAGGAAACTGTTACCTGGACTGAATTCAACACGTTTCTTTTATCCAGAAAATGAATATATTGAGTTTGTCTTGAAATAGTGAGGGATTCCTCTGATCTAAATTGTAGATTTGCATTTGAATTACAAATACTTAACCTAAAAGTGATCTGGTTTATGTGCAGCAAAACTAAGATTTATAATGCTATTGGTGGTGGGGGAGCAACTTCATTGTGCAAGATCTTCATAAAATTTAAGATGGGACTTTTTAATGTATCAGTTCAGAACTTTTATATCTTAATAATAACGATCATGAGGTGGTTATTCTGATGCCTGTGCAGAAGAATGTATATATGATATTTTAAGATGTCCTAGAGCATCAGAGAAATCTGGATGGGGCTGGCAGACATGGCCGGGACTCTGCTTCCTGAACCAAGAGCAGGAAGCCAGCTAATATACTTCACATAATCAGAAATGTTGTTTAAATACAGTAATGCTACACCTGAGATCTGTGAAGAAACTGGAATGTGTTGCTGTGGCTTTAAGTATGAATTTCTTTTATAGTTGCTGTTTTCAAACCTCAGGAATTTTAAATTAATGCAAACAATGCTGAGCATATAGTCATTCTTTTATGTATGGTAATCAATGCATCATTTCAGGGAAAGAAAAAAAAACCAAACACGTAAAGGTTTGAGCTGGTTGCCACCACAGCTACTCCTTAGAGGTGTAGAACACTACACACATTGTCCTTACACCATGAATATTACTCTCTACCCACCTTCTCTGAGTTCTGCCCAGAATCCCCAAGTTGGGTACTTAAGCATTCTCACTGCTGCATTTTTGAGGTTATGTTCTCTTTAAAAAAAAAAGACAGTAGCATGTTTTTCTTTCTTTTCCTACCTTAGCAAGTGTGGAGTAACTACTGGGGGCAACTTATTGAAACTAATTATTGAAGGCACACTTATTGAGAATAAATGAGTAAAGTTATATCCACATCCTATAGAACTAAGAAAGCGTCTAGGATGGGATGTGGTCGGCATGTAAGGAATCTGCTCTGTGATGGTTCCCCAGGCAACCTGGCCTGCATTCTCAGATGTTTGGCACCAAAGGAGCTTGGTGTGCTAACTCTGAGAGAACGGAGTGTGGAACAGTGTGGAGATAACCGTGTCTAGGCTCTGTGTTAACAAGGCAGGTACGGTAACTCGATGGTACCTCGTAGCTGATAAATTACATAGCTACTGTCAAATAAGAGATAATATCCCATTCCACCCAGAACGTTGGTCACAGAGCCAGCGATTGTGGTGAAATCGTGTCCTGTGGATGAACTTTGCTCATTATAATCTCATTATAATACCAAAACACACCTCCATACCAAAAGCTACCCGCCTCCCTCTACCCCCTGAGCATGCGCTCTGAATTTTTCTTAGCCTATACCTTGAAAATCAAAGCGAGAGAATTTTACACCAATCAAAAATAAAGATATGTATGACTAGAGTCACTCAAGCTCCACCTAAATGTAGGAAAATAGTATAAAAAAGCCCTTAAGAAAGAGGCAAGGTAGGGAAGATACCATCACTGAGAAGTCAGGGAGACATCACTACGGACTTCTGGGATCAGTCGACGGGCTGAACCTCTCTTCCCCACCCATAGGGACACCTTTGGGTAAGATTCGTGCACTTGGTTATACCAGGTGCTTCCCCGGGAAACTTAGAAATCAAGCTTGTATTTGTAATCGTATTAGTAGCGCTATATAGTCATCTTGCAACATATATATGTTCATAGGTACCTAAGCGTGCTTTGCAGACAGTGTATTCATCACCGGCAATCTAAAAGAATCTGTATCTGTTGCTTGAATAAATTACCTTAACTGTGGATCTAGTCACGAGGATTGTATTTCAGTGGATGCACCCAGATTTATGGCATAATCTGGAACCGTGTTAGTTCATTGACCGCGACTGGGCCCTGCACTATGAGTGCATCTGGACCTGTGTTAGTTCAACATATTAGCTGTTGAACACAGCCAGATTGATAGTGCCGACTTTGGCCTATTTCAGTCAAAATTTAAGGTGTCAAATTGGACATCACTCAGAGGCTTAGTTCAGCCACCCCCAGCCCCTCTAATATCACAGAATCACAGAATGTTAGGGATTGGAAGGGACCTCGAAAGATCATCTAGTCCAATCCCCCTGCCGGAGCAGGATTGCCTAGACCATATCACACAGGAACGCGTCCAGGCGGGTTTTGAATGTCTCCAGAGAAGGAGACTCCACCACCTCTCTGGGCAGCCTGTTCCAGTGTTCGGTCACCCTCACCGTAAAGAAGTTTTTCCTCATATTTAAGTGGAACCTCCTGTGTTCCAGCTTGCACCCATTGCCCCTTGTCCTGTCAAGGGATGTCACTGAGAAGAGCCTGGCTCCATCCTCATGACACTTGCCCTTTACATATTTATAAACATTAATGAGGTCACCCCTCCGTCTCCTCTTCTCCAAGCTAAAGAGACCCAGCTCCCTCAGCCTCTCCTCATAAGGGAGATGTTCCACTCCCTTAATCATCTTCGTGGCTCTGCGCTGGACTCTCTCTAGCAGTTCCCTGTCCTTCTTGAACTGAGGGGCCCAGAACTGGACACAATATTCCAGATGCGGCCTCACCAGGGCAGAGTAGAGGGGGAGGAGAACCTCTCTTGACCTGCTAACCACACCCCTTCTAATACACCCCAGGATGCCATTGGCCTTCTTGGCCACAAGGGCACACTGCTGGCTCATGGTCATCCTGTTGTCCACTAGGACCCCCAGGTCCCTTTCCCCTACGCTGCTCTCCAACAGGTCTGCCCCCAACTTGTACTGGTACATGGGGTTGTTCTTGCCCAGATGCAGGACTCTACACTTGCCCTTGTTATATTTCATTAAGTTTCTCCCCGCCCAACTCTCCAGCCTGGCCAGGTCTCTCTGAATGGCTGCGCAGCCTTCCGGTGCGTCAGCCACTCCTCCCAGTTTGGTGTCATCAGCGAACTTGCTGACAGTGCACTCTATTCCCTCATCCAAGTCATTAATGAATATATTGAATAGTACTGGTCCCAGTACCGACCCTTGAGGGACTCTGCTAGACACAGACCTCCAACTGGACTCAGTCCCATTGACCACCACTCTCTGGCTTCTTTCCTTCAGCCAGTTCACAATCCACCTCACTACCCGATCATCCAGACCACACTTCCTCAGTTTAGCTGCGAGGATGCTGTGGGAGACCGTGTCAAACGCTTTACTGAAATCGAGATAGACCACATCCACAGCTTTACCATCATCTATCCACTGGGTTATGTCCTCATAAAAGGCTATCAAGTTGGTTAAGCATGACTTCCCCTTGGTGAAGCCATGTTGACTGCCCCTAATGATCCCCCTATCCTTGATGTGCCTAGAGACAGCACCAAGGACAAGTTGTTCCATCACCTTTCCGGGGATGGAGGTGAGGCTGACCGGTCTATAGTTACCCGGGTCCTCCTTCTTGCCCTTTTTGAAGACTGGAGTGACATTCACTTTCCTCCAGTCCTCAGGCACCTCTCCCGTTGCCCACGACTTAGCAAAGATGATGGAGAGTGGCCTAGCAATGACTTCCGCCAGCTCCCTCAGCACCCGCGGGTGCATCCCATCAGGGCCCATGGATTTATGGACGTCCAGATTGCTTAATTGGTCCCTGACCCAGCCCTCATCTACCAAGACAGATTCCTCCTCTATCCTGACTTCTTCTGGGGCCGCAGGGGTCCGGGGCTCCTCAGGACAGCCTCCAGCAGTATAGACAGAGGCAAAGAAGGCATTCAGTAACTCCGCCTTCTTTTTATCCTCTGTCTCCAGGGCCCCCACCTCATTCATCAGTGGGCCTACATTGCCTCTAGTGTTGGCTTTACCTGCCATGTATTTGAAGAAGCCCTTTCTGTTGTCCTTGACCTCTCTTGCAAGGTTTAATTCCAAGGAGGCCTTAGCTTTCCTAGTTGCCTCCCTACATCCTCTGACAACAGACTTATATTCCTCCCAAGTGGCCAGCCCCTCCTTCCATGATCTGTACACCCTCTTCTTCCACTTGCGTTTGCCCAGCAGTTCCCTGTTTAACCATGCAGATCTCCTGGTACCCTTCCTTGACTTCCTACCTGCTGGGATGCTCTGATCTTGAGCTCGGAAGAAGCAGTCCTTGAATGCTAACCAACTATCTTGGGCCCCCTTACCTTCTAGTACCCTGTCCCATGGGATTTCCCCTAGCAATTGCTTGAAAAGGCCAAAGTTGGCCCTCCTGAAGTCCAGGGTTGTGATTCTGCTAGCTATTCTGTTCCTGCCACATGAGATCCTGAACTCTACCATCTCATGGTCACTACAACCAAGGCTGCCCTCAACCTTCACCGCTTCAACCAGACCCTCCTTGTTAGTGAGGATAAGATCCAGCAACGCTCCTCTCCTAGTTGGCTCATCCACCATTTGCATCAGAAAGTTATCATCAATGCACTGGAGGAACCTCCTGGACTGAGGATGGCTGGCTGAGTAGACCTCCCAGCAAATATCAGGGTAGTTGAAATCCCCCATGACAACCAGGCCCTGTAATTGAGAGACTGCTCTCAGCTGCCTGTAGAAGGCCTCATCACCCTCCTCATCCTGATCTGGTGGCCTGTAATAGACACCCACAACAGTATCACCCCTGCCAGCCTGCCCCTTAATTCGCACCCACAAACTCTCAACTCGCTCCTGATCCGCCCCTGGACAGAACTCAATACATTCTAGCTGCTCACTCACATAAAGAGCAACTCCACCACCTCTCCTTAGTGGCCTGTCTTTCCTGAACAAGACATAGCCATCCATGACCACATTCCAGTCATGCGAGGTGTCCCACCAAGTCTCTGTAATTGCCACTAAATCATAGCCCCCCGACCAAACAAGGATTTCCAACTCCTCCTGTTTATTCCCCATGCTGCGTGCATTGGTGTACAGGCATTTCAGGGAGCGAGCTGAGCACACCGATTTCACCCCAGGGGGATGGGAGGCCTCCTGGTCTACCTCAATACTAGAGCATTGCCCCAGTGGTGCAAGCCCAGCTACTACCCCATCCCCCTTCGAATCCAGTTTAAAGCTCTCTGAATGAGCCCTGCTAATTCCTGTCCCAGAACCCTTTTGCCCCTACGACATAAGCCTTTCCCATGTATTACTGTCAGGTCTGGTGTCTTATAAAACCAGCCATTATCAAAGAACCCAAAGCCCTGCCTGTAGCACCAGTCTCGTAGCCAGGCATTAACAGAGAGAATCCTACTATTCCATCCCACGTCATCACCCGAAAATGGAAGGAGGGAGGAGAAAACAACTTGTGCCCCAGACTCTTTCACCAACCGTCCTAGGGCCTTGAAGTATTTCTTCATCCCCTTCAGACTACAGGATGTAGCTTCTTCCCCACCTGTCTGGAAGATCAGCAGGGGGTAGTAGTCTGTGGCCTGCATGAGGTTGGGGAGTTTCCTGGTGATATCCCTCATTCGGGCTCCAGGCAGACTGCAGACCTCCCTGTGATGGGGGTCAGCTCTGCATATTGGGCCCTCAGATCCCTTTAGGAAGGAGTCTCCAACCACTAAAACTCTTCTCTTTTTCCTTGTGGAAGAGGTTGCTATACGCCTGTCAGGTTTTTCTGACTGTGGTGGGACCTCTGATATAGGTTGCCTCTCTACCACATCCCCATTGGACCGGCTGTATTCCACTAGGGCTTCATATCTATTTCTCAGAGGCACCTGGGGAGGCAAGGAGGGCACTCACCTTTTGCCACAGCCATAAACTTGCCTCCACTCACTCCTTTCATTTAGGTTATTGTTTTCCACCTGAGAGGGGCAGAGTACAGGGGCCCCTCGATCCTGGGAGCTCTCCGGCAGGTGCTCCCATTTTTGTTGCAGGGAGGGCAGAGCCTGGCTCCACCAGTCTATCTCCATTTCAGCCTCCCTGATGCTCCTAAGCCTTTCTACTTTGGCTTGAAGCCTTTCAACCTGGCTTTGCAGCTGTGTCGCTTGGCTGAGCAGATCATCTACCTGCTCAGAGCGCACACAGCCCCCTGTCACCAGGGAGACGCTGTGGCATTCCCTGCAGCCTGCAACCTGCACAATTGCCTCCTTTCGTGGGAGCTCTGTCTGGGATCCCACATCCATTTTGGTCTTCTTCCGCTGGGTGGAGACCATTGTTCTTTCACTGAGCTGGGAAATACCTCCTGGTGACACCCCTGGTTCACAGCTTCTTGGCACCTTCCTCACCTTGTGCATTGGGAGAGAGTCAGTGCCCTCCCCAACGAGCTGCAAACGGCTGTGGCCTCCCCCGCCCTGGGACACACACAGTCACTGCTTACTCACCCTGTACCCTCTGGGCAGGGTCCCTGCCCTCCCAGAGGCTTCTTATCACCCGATCAATGGGGGGTGGTGCTACACCCCCTCCTCTCCTGATTCGTTGCCGGGAACTTCCGGGTCTAGACGGGACTCGGGGCCGCTGCTCGGGGGGGCCCAGAGTACGGAAACCGCCCAGTACAGCCCGATCTCGCCCTCGCCCCGCACTCACCTCAGTCGCTGCCTCCGCTGCCACTGCTGCCGACTGACCATGTTTATACCCATATTTAAGCAAGAGGAAGAAGTGAAAAACATTCAAAAGGCCTGGCAACATGAGCATGGTGGTCAAAACATCCCAAGGATATTCAAAATTCTCAAGAGCCATTAAGATCAGCTTTGAGGGAAAAAGAACATACATGTCGCCCTTTCCCATTCCATAGAAAACAGAAATTGACACATATACCATAGAATTTCTAATACCATAAACCAATGCCAAACCACATAGCAGACTGATACCTTTAAATCCATGCTCAGAAGTCATAAACCACACAAAACCAGTAAGAAACAGCAGCAAAACCACACATTTGATTAGCCACCCAAAAAGCAACTGTAAAACCCAACCCCAGAGAATTCCACCCAGCAGCCCTGCTACTGACACCAACATAATGAATCCTTGTAACAAAAACCATCAAAAATGTATAAACTTCAACCCTCCAAGACTCTTAGACCAAAGGTCTATAGTTCTCCCAGGGGATCTATTTACATTGGGCACCAAATGAACTGTCTTCATTTAGCCCACACCCAGGGCTAAACAATAAACAGTTTTTCTATCCTCCAATATCCCTTCCCCAAATGAAGAAGGGAATTGGGAACAGAAGGGAGACACGTGGGTTCAAGTTAAACAGATTTAATGAAATAAAGAAATCAAGATAACAGAAAAGAGACAAAACTATACTTCTCTCTAGAACACCAGCAAGTTGCTCCAGGAAACACAGTCATCAGAAATAAGTAGAAAAGGCAAAAAGAGGAAAGAAAGCCCCACTTCTTCCCCCCAAGCACTCCCTTTTATAGTGAACTTGATGTTAATGATATAGAATACACCTATGGGTCAGTCTGGGTCAGCTGCCCTGCATTTAACTGCTGAGGGCCTTGATCACCATGGCTGGCCACAAACTGAAACCAAATCCCAATGAAACCAGGACATCAGCATACCATGGCTGGCCACAAACTAAAAAAAAGTGTCTTATTAACTTTGTTCCCACTGTATCGGGTGCTGCAGTCTTCTCAAAAGTTCAGCTTTCCTGAACAGAAAATTGATTCTATCCTAATGTGTAGGTAGATTAGGGTATGGCGACCGGAAAATCTCAGGCTGTAACGGAAGGTAGGCGTGGCGAAAGGAGCAGGATGTGCAAGTATCGTGCGAGTTCGTACGGGACAAGACAACTATATAAGGTTGTTGCGCAGTTAAATAAACGCCATTTGTTGCATCCTCACATTGGTGTTAGTGCTCAATGGCCCTGGGGTGCGGATAGCCTCAGGCCAGCCAGCAACCGAACGGAGCTTGCCGCAGACAAGCGGCAACAAATGGTGACCCCGACGTGATTGCTGGGCTGGCGGACCGCAGGCGGTCGGAGTGGGTTCGCGAACCATGGAAACCTTGATAAAGGTGATCTCGTTACTGGGCGGGGAATTTAAGATTTCTGTGAAATCGAAAGACGTAGCCCAGTGTGTGGACCGCCTCGTTAAGGAGGGGGCGGTGGCAGGACCGGCTGATTGTTTACAGCCGAATACCTGGGAGCGGTGCTCGATGAAGCTCGCTGAGCGAGCTATGGCAGCGGGTTCTGCCAAAGAATTAAAAACATGGGGAGTTATCTTGTGGCTGCTACGGGCTGCGCGGGAGGACCGGGCGACATGGGATGCGGCTTGGACATGTTTACATGGGGTCTACCCTGACCAAGACAGAAGTGGCAGTGGTGAAACTCCTCCAACATATACTCTCTGAGAGAGGAATTAAATACGATGAAGCTGCGTTAAAGCAGTTACTGTTCTGGGCAAAAGATAAAGGACATTTTACAACCTTTAATGATGTCTTTGAAGTGCCTTTATGGGAGAAGATTGGTGACTCTCTCTGGAATGCGGTGTCAAGTGGTGATAAGGAAGCCTTTAAATTGTCTGCTACATGGAGCCTGGTTAGTGAAGCGTTAAAAGGAATAAAAGCAGAGAGAGAAGTCACACATACAGCTTTTATGGCTTTAGGACCGCAAGCGCCTACTACCCCCTCACTGTTTGCGGGACCGACACCTCCCACGGCCCCGGTGGCTGTACCGGTGGCAGCTCCTTTATCACCGTGGGTACGGACGGCTCCGAAAAAAGCTGAGGAGCGGGGAGTGAGTAAAATAGATACAGATCCATTAGAACCGGTAGTGCGCCCTAAAACACAAACTCGATTTGGACTAATTGATTCAGATGCTGAACAGGAGACTTGGCTGAAACCCCCTCCGAAACCCCTCCTCCTCTCATTGATCTCTCTACAGATGAGGCTGAGCAGGAGGACAAGGAGGGTAAACCTGCTTCGTATCCACCTTTACCGGATTCGCCATTTACGCGAATCACAGTAGTGATTTACGTAGTCAGCAGTACCAGAGTCACAAGGACTTAAAGGACTGTTACCACCACGAAATGGACACGAACTTGACATGACAGAGCTTGGTAGACGACTGGAAGAATTAAAGACGGAATTGCAGCAGCATCGTTCAGCCAACGCCTTGGGACACGTGACTATGTCTCCCCCAAAACCCCCCTCTGTGTTCGGGACAAGTATTAGGGCCACCTCAACCTCCTTTACAACTCCCTACTCCACCTTTAGATCAGGGCGGGGGGGGAGGTTTGCGTCCATCTGGTAATGTGGGAGGTGAGGGAGAGGGTCAGCGTCCGCCCGCGTATACAGGGGAAGGGGGGGGAGGTGAGGGAGGAGTGAAATGGAAAGGGGTCATTCGAGATGCGTTATTAGAAGGAGTTATAATTCCACAAGCATATCCGGTGATTGTGGGTGCAGGTCCTGAGGGGAGAAATATTTGGCAACTGTTAGATTGGAAAATTGTAAAAGAAGCATTACCACTATAGTTAGCAAAGGACAACACAGGTGAGGACTGCAGGAAAGTTGTTGCAGGGATGGCAAATCGTAACCCCACCTTAACTGAGCTAATGGATGCTTGTGAGAAAGTAGGAACCACCACATCTCAGATGGAGCATTTAGCAAAAACTTTTGCGGCGGCAATTAAGGTAGTTCATCGTTGTTATACATGCGAACAGGAAGGTCACTTTAAGAAAAACTGCCTTAAGAAGTTGAAGCTGAGTGGGAGAGATAACTCTGTTTTGATGTGTCATTGCTGTGGGAAGCTAGGGCATTTTGTGAAGCTGTGCAGGTCTCAGTATAATGCTCAAGGTCAGCTGATAACAACCAGCTGCAGAGTGCAGGGAAACTGGAGAAAGAACACGGGGGGGGAACCGTGTGCTGACACAAATGAATCTTCCCAACCAGTTCCAGGCCTAAGCAGTTAACTCGCAGCCCAAACCTCAGGGAGCGCAGGACTGGTGTTTCCACAAGGGGTTAACATGCGCGGCTGCCAAGCCTTGGACCTGTGGCAAACAGGGATAATGCTAATGCTGATTGTCAAAAGATCATTGAAGCTTTACCTGGAAAAACAGATTTGAATGCTATGATAAAGGCATGTGCAAAAGTGGGTACTGTGGAACATAAGGCTCAAGTTATGGCTGCGGCCGTACTTGGGGCTTGCGTCGTCACAATTGCAGCCTCTGTTCCAATTGTTAGCAGGGGACACAACTTTAACAGCACCACGACACACTACTTCAGAGGTACAGCAACTGATTACAGAAGTAGAAAGCAGGCTACATTCCAAATTTGTACATCGTATTGATTTGAATCAGGAAGTACAAATTATCACTTTGTTTGATAGGCAAATTCTGTATGCAATAATTGGTCAATGGAATTCAGAATGATCAGATTAGTTACAGAGCTATTGGCACAGATTATTCATCAAAGGACGGATGCGATGTCGGGAGCTTGTGGCCAGAGATCCCTGCATCACTAACCATTCCTATTTTGCAGCTCAGTATTTTGAGTGGTGTATGGCTAATAGCTTTGCTTTGCAAACAGCTATGGAGAATTTCTCGGGACAGGTTGTTTACCACTTGCCCTCCCATCCTGTTATAAAATTGAGTGTGGAACTTCCAATTGCCACAGGAGTGTGGTGCGCAGACACTCCTGTGGATGGAATTACCATTTTTACGGATGGATCTGGGAACACAGGCAAGATAGGCCTTGTCTGGTATTCTGATGGCAAGTGGGAATCTATGGTAGTACAACAGAAGGGTTCACCTCAGGTGGTAGAATTACGAGCTGTATTAAAAATATTTCAGAATTTTCCCATTCCCTTTCATTTGATTACTGATTCAGCATATGTAGCTGGCATTATAAAGCAATTGGATAGATCTGTTATAGAGCATATATGTAATCAGTGTGTTTTTGAATTGCTGCGAGCTCTGTGGCAAGAAATTTAAATCCGAACTACATTGTTTTATGTTTTATATGTAAGAAATCATACTAATTTGCCTGGGCTTATTGCAGAAGGCAATGCTCGAGTGGACTCTTTGGTTTTTCATCCTAAAACAACAATTTGTACCAGAGTGGAAGCAATAGCACAATTGCTTGTCAAAGTGCATAAAAGAATTACAGACATTATCGGACTAGACTCAGATTATATCTATTTACCTATCAGAAAGGAATATCTACAGAGGTTAACAAACCAGTCAACTCTTTTTCAAATGGCCTTACAGGACTTTACTGGACAATTGTTAACACATTTGCCAAAAGATAAAAAGCTACAGTTTATTTGCAAACAGGATTGGGAGGAATAACCTATCAGATCAGAGATACCTGTGACTGGACTAACTGTTTTTACTGATGCAGGAAAGCGATCACATTCAGCAGTTATTACCTGACAAGAGGATGGACAATGGAAACATTGTAAATTCTCAGGACAAACTGAGGACTCATTGCAGACACTTGAATTTTTTGTGATATATCAGGTTTTTGTAAAATGGAAGGATTTACCTGTAAATATTGTAACAGACTCTCTTTATGCAGCAGGCATTGTAAATCGAATTGAAAGAGTATTATACGACCAATAAGAAATATGCGACTTTACGCCATTTTGCTACAGTTGCATCAAGCAATAAACCTCAGAGAGATACCTTATTTTGTCACCCACATTCGTAGTCATCAATTTGATCAAGGTTTGAGCATTGGCAATAATAAAGCAGACACACTTGTGTCCTATACGCAAATTTATTTGAACAAGTCTTTAAACAATTTCACCTCACCATGGCACAAGCACGTGAATTAGTTAGTGCTTGTCCTAGTTGTCAGAAAATTGGCATGGGAATTGGAATAGGGGTAAATCCTCGAGGACTGAGTGCGTTGCAACTGTGGCAAATGGACGTTACTCACATTGCAGAATTTGGAAGGCTCAAATATGTTCATGTATCTGTTGATGCGTTTTCACATGTAATATGGACAACAGCACAAACTGAGGAAACAGGTCGTCATGTCAAACGACATTTACTTGCTTGCTTTGCAAGTCTTGGGGTTCCACAACAACTTAAGACTGATAATGGACCAGCATACTGTTCATAGATTTTTCGTCAATTTTGTCAGCTATGGGATATTACACATGTCACCGGGATTCCTCATTCGCCTACGGGTCAGGCGATTGTGGAACGTGCTCATAGTACATTGAAACAGCTTCTGCAAAAACAAAAAGGGGGAGAGGTGACTGAACCTTCTGAGAGACTTGCAAAAGCTGTTTATGTACTTAACCATTTAACTTTAGCAGGAGATAAGGAGCGACCCCCAATTGTAATACATTGGGAGGCAGTTTGACAGGGAGCAAGCTATGTGAAAAACAAAGGCGAAGTGTGGTATAGGGAACCAGGTACTAACGAATGGTTGGGACCAGGGGAACTATTACTAATGGGTCGAGGTTATGCTTCTGTCTCTACAGGCACAGGAGTACGATGGATTGTCTCTAAAAGGATGGTTAGCCACATTATTAGAGGGAATAGTTTATGTAGTTGTGATTATAGTTATCATAGGGATCTGTGTGGGTTGTGTTAAGACAATCATTGAGAATAGTATATGGAAGTAGTGAGATAACAAATCTAACTACTTCCAAAGGGGGAAATTGATACCGGATGGTTTAGCAACGGTTTAGCAAGAGTAGGCCTCAGAGTAGGCTCTAAAAGGCCTGATCTGTGTTACCTTTAAACAGAATCAGCTTTCCTGTCAGTAATTTTCCTTTCAGCTAGAATAACAGAGAATAACAGTATGTTCTGAAGCAAACTGCATGTTTTGTAGATAGAGTCTGCTTATGGGAATGTTTATAATAGGCATTATCCTACTTGTGTTACCCTGTTTGTTTGCATGTTTGCAGAAAACTGTGCAACGAATGGTCAATACAACCTTTGTGGCTCAACAACAGAGAGCAGGATTTATGGGTAACCAAGGCTGGGATTCTCTGACTGGGCTCTGCGAGACACAGGGAACCGGGTTTGAGTAAGAAACAAAAACAAAAAGGATGAGATAAGACATAGCTCATTCAAAAACAAAAAGGGGGAATTGTGGGGTTCCCACAGGACAATGGTGGGAACGAGCTACTGAACGAGCTATGTCCAGGCATGTCCAGGGGGTGGTAATGGGGTGGTGATGAACTAGCCAATCATAATACAGAACAAGGGCCTTGGCTATGAGACCAACAAGATATGGGGGAAGTTGAAAAATAAGAAAGAATGCTGCACCTGCAAGATATAGCTTTTTAGCATAAGCCAATCAGAACTAATATAGAGGCACGTGGACACTTACAGTACGATGATTGTGGCCACCCTGCATCGGAAACAAACAGCACGCTCCATTCAGCTAAATTGGAATCTTGCAATCGCTTGGCTAGGCCTACCTGTCGAGATCAAAACTGATAATGGCCCCTGTTTTATTGCTCATACCACACGTCAGTGGTGTCAGCGGTGGGGTATCACGCTCAAACACGGCATTCCGTATAATTCTACCGGGCAGGCCATTGTAGAGCGCGCTAATCAGACGCTAAAACACAGAATTAAGATTCTTGGGGAGGGGGAAGGATTCCCAGACGTAATTCCTGTCAACTACCAATCTCACATTTTACATCGCCCTCTTTATTCTTTAAATCATTTTGCCCGGGGAGACCAAGAGCGTGCCCCAATTGAGCGACATTGGGGTCCAGGGGTGCCAGAAGTGGGCCCCCCAGTCAAGGTTCGGTTCCCTGGGACAGCGGAGTGGGAAACAGGTTGGGAGCTGCTACATCACGGGAGGGGGTATGCCGCCATCAAACGGGATGATGTTATACAGTGGGTCCCTACACGCTGTTTGCGCCCTGATTTAAAACAAAATTCTAACCCGAAGTAATATGTACGCTGTCTGAGCTTTATGTTTTGCAGGAGTACTTGTGGGGGAAGCCGAAACAGCACCAGCCTCGACCTTCAGACGTGAGGAGTCATGACAGTACAGAGAGTCTGGTAAAGCGGCGGGGCGCCAAGAAAGATGAGGAATGGCGACCATTGCTGAGTGAAACAAAAGCTTTGAACAATGCGCTCATGATTAGCTTGCTTTTACTTTGCATCTCAGGAGTTGCAGGGGAATCTTACTGGAGAACCTGGGCTCGGGATGTTGTATCCGCCAGCTACGCTTACGCTTTGACGCAAGGCTCCAGAATCAGCGATACGCTTTACTTCGCATGACTTGAAACATGGGGAGGGGGAAATGTAGGTAGATTAGGGTACGGCGACCGGAAAATCTCGGGCTGTAACGGAAGGTAGGCGTGGCGAAAGGAGCAGGATGTGTCATTATCATGCGAGTTCGTACGGGACAAGACGACTATATAAGGCTGTTGCGCAGTTAAATAAACGCCATTTGTTGCATCCTCACATTGGTGTCAGTGCTCAATGGCCCTGGGGTGCGGATAGCCTCAGGCCAGCCAGCAACCGAACGGAGCTTGCCGCAGACAAGCGGCACCACTAATGAAACAGGACACACTACTATACAAATCTTCTGAGAAAAGCCAGGGAAACCATAAAGTTGCTCACCTTATAAACTTTGCAGCGTGTCTGGTGATTGATATATCCCTTTGTCATCGATGATCCCTGAGGATGTAATATGAAAACTGACCTAAAATAACCTGGCAAGGAACAGGGAGGAGGAGTTTATTTTTGTATTAACCCAGTCAGAATGTCTTCAGAGCTAATTGACTGAGGTGTTTAGGATAATAGCTTTGGAAACTTGTCCTGTTTCTTGGTAAAAGCAACATTGTTTTTCTAGACTTAAGCTAATGCTGCAGAAGTCAGCTAATTGTAGCTCTAGAATGTTACCTGCCAAGTGGATGGGCCTTGTGTGATACACTGGATGGTGCAGGTGTGCGTTTTGTATGTGGTCTGGTGTATCTGTGTAGAAATAACTGTTGTGTGAAACAGGAAGATGAGTGAATGGTGTTACCTTTGAGTCACGTATAGAACAGACAATTTTGCAATGTATTGATATGTTTTAGTTTATAACATTGCAGCATACATGTGATTCTCCACATAAAAATAGCCAATGGAATAGCACTACTGAATTAAGCCCAAATATTGTCCTTCCATTACATTGTGCTGTAGCTTGATGTAACTGTATCTCTGTTATACAGCACATACTGGATTCTGACTCAGTAAAATGAGGAATAATTATAATTTCTGTACCATGAAGCACAGTAAGTCAATCTCCATGTACAACTCAATTTTTATACCTGTAACAGTGCAGGGTTGTGTGGTTTTTTTTTTGTTTTGCCTTATCTTCAGTTCAAATAAAAGAAAGTTAAAAACTGGGATTTTTCTAGGGAAAACAAAGCCAACAGCAGTTCAAGTTGCAGCTGTGAATTCTGGGTATTGGATTAATAAAAACCTCAGCAAGGGCTGAGTCCCCAAAGGAACTGAACTTGACAACTGTCATGGACTGTGTGAAAATTAACAGTGCCAAGAGTCAGAACAGATTAATATTCTCTCTCTTGTAAATGGCTGTATCTTTGGGAACATAAGGATATGTGATAAATGAAGGACTTCAAAGGGCATTGTAACTGGATTTCTGACACATTTTGGCATGCTGTTTGCAAAGCCCACACCAAAAGAAATGTCTGTGTGCCCTTGCAGTACAAGGGAGGTCTGCAGGTAGACAGGTTAAGCGATATATTACTCTAGAGGGACCTTGACTAAATGTTTTTCTCCCCTCTAATCACATCTTTACAGAATAAAGGTATGTTTCATTTAAAAATAGTTTCTGTACCTTGTCTGCATTGAGTTATAAGGAAAGCAATTGAAGTTTATGCATGGGAAAATGCTTTTGAACTTTAGATGGAGATGAGGGGGAAATTGTTACAGCTCTTTGAACTGCCTCCTCTGTGTTATTGCTCTATTAGAAATTATCTCTACTGTATGAAAAACTTTAACATGTCATGGAGGTATGTACATGTAAATCCTCCCTAAACATGTTCTTTACAGCAAGGAAGGCAGGAAATCATGTCTGGGATCCCCCTGCATCTGCATTACACTTGCAATATTATGAAAATTGTATGATTTAAAGATGTCATTTTCTGGCAAAAAGAGAGTCACCTCAATATAAACCATGTTGGATCCAGCTTGGTTTAGACTCCCAGAAAATAGTCTCCAACTAAACCATATGTTCCAGTGTATTAGATAAGAACCAAATAAGACTCATGACACTATAGAAGGTTTGTGTGACTCCTTGAATGTATAAGATGAGCATATCTACTGCCATATTCATAAGTTGTTGAGCCAGTATCTTCCTCTGAGCTAGCTTATGTAGTGGCTCTGTTACCAGAAAATAGTAACCAAGAAAACTCTCCAAACCAAATGATAGTTTAGAAAGCCGACATTGGTTTATTGCAGCACTGGGTGCATGGGGGATCTCTCCTCCTAGCATGCACACCTAAGAACAAAAAGTTTGCTCCTTATAAACATAATTCCAAGAAAAGCCCACCCATTCCAAAAAAAAAAACTTATACGTAATACGTTATGTAATGCATTACATAATGTCTTTACGCATGCGTACTAAATTGGGGAAGGGGTCTTGGGTGGTCTCTGGGGGTCGCTGGTGGTCCCAATCCCCCTTTAATCGTGCTTGTGCGCAAGCGTGGTCGAGGCCTTCTTGTTTACAAGTACATGTGTTCTCAAGAAGAAGATATCGTTTTGTACTTATCTCTCCTCTGACACAAGAGTTTATGAATCAAGTTAATTTAGACATCACAAAGTTGTTCTTTACCGTTTTGTTTTGTCTTTTGGCCCTTTTATAATTAGCAGAGACCTTTGTTTTTCTAAGACTAAGCGTAAACAGCATGAATCATTGACTACTAGAACATTGTTATCAGTCCCATAAGCAGACTCTATCTACGAAACATGTAGTTTGCTTCAGAACCTATTGTTATTCTCTATTATTCTAGCTAAAAGGAAAATTATTGACAGGAAAGCTTGTTCTGTGTAAAGGTAACACAGAGCAGGCCTTTTAGAGCCTACTCTGAGGCCTACTCTTGCTAAACTGTTGCTAACTCTGAGGCCTACTCTTGCTAAACCATTGCTGAACTGAAACGTCTGGTATCAGCTCCACTTAAGTGGCACTCAGAGATTACTAGGTCATAGCCATGTTTCTTCTCTCCAGTTCTTCGGGGTGGCTGCTGTGGAGGTTTTAAGTTCTGCAGAAATATGGCATGCCTGTACAGGAGCAGGTTGTACATGGACATGGCTATTAAATGCAGATAAATCTGCACAAAATACTTAGAAGGTCAGGAATTGCAATAGTGTTTGCATAGGCACATTATACAGTATGTAGTGAGCAGCAGAGGTATTAAACTGCCAGCTTGACTAGGGAACAGCAAATGTGTATGCAGGGTGGTTAATTTTTTCTGGAAGTAATATTTTAATCTTATGTTTTTCTAATTTATTCTAAAAGTTTTGCATATTTGTACTTAAGCTAGCAGTCTTGCAACAATGCTGTGACAAGGGTATGAGAAAAGAAAGGCTGCTGGGAGAGAGAATATCTTTTGCACTTTAATAGTGCTGTTGGAAAAATTGACTAAACTGTTTTCCATAGAGGGCCCCTTCAGATCTGAAACAAGCAGGAAATCTCAAATGGCTCTGATGAACAAGTACACAAACATTTATTTTTTTTTATAGAATAAACATCATAATATTGTAGCTATTTTTCTTTGGAAAACCCACCTACTCTATTAATTCTTTGAGACAAAGGCACTATTTTATTCAGGACTTGTGCAAACCCATGTTTCATTCCAGCAAGCACTTTTTTTTTTTCCCCCTATAATTAAACTTTATGGAACTGCATCCCGTGATAAAAAAAATGTGTGTTTTGACTGTCTAGAGCTTGAGGATGGTGATAATAGGGTTGAGTGTTTATGGGTAAGAATCAAGGGGAAGGCCAACAAGGCAGATATCATGGTGGGAGTCTGTTATAGACCACCCAACCAGGATGAAGAGGCAGATGAAATATTCTATAAGCAGCTGGGAGAAGTCTCACGATCACTAGCCCTTGTTCTCGTGGGGGGCTTTAACTTACCAGATGTCTGCTGGACATACAATACAGAGGAGAGGAAATAGGCTCAGAGGTTCCTGGAGTGTGTGGGAGAGAACTTCCTGACACAGCTGGTGAGTGAGCCAACTAGGGAAGGCGCTCCGCTGGACCTCTTGTTTACAAAAAGGGAAGGACTTGTGGGTGTGTCACGGTTTAAAGCTGGGCCGGCTATTAACCAGGTGGCAGATGCTCTCTGTTAACCCTCTCCCCCCCCCAAGGGAAAGGGAAAAGGGAGAGAGACTTATGGGTTGGAAAGTTAAAACAGTTTTAATAAACTATAATAATGAAAAAGAGTATAATAACAATAATAATAGAAATAATCAAATATATACAAATATATACAAATATATACAAATATATACAAATATATACAAATATATACAAATATATACAAATATATACAAATATATACAAATATATACAAATATATACAAATATATACAAATATATACAAATCCAAGACTGAGAGCTTGGAAATCCTCCTCAGGCAGAGTTGTTCCCCCCAGCACAGGCAGAGGGGAAAATGCAGTAGCTCCCACTGCTGTCACACCTGCAGGCTTTTAACTGGAGAATTGGCAAAGCTGGTACCAATCAGTGGGAGACAGGAGGGCCCCTCCCTCCTGGGCCCCACCTCCAGGAGGCAGTGGGTTAGTGATAAATAGGAAAGTGAGAACGACATGTATGGGACGGAATACCTTGTTGGTCAATCTTGGGTCACCTGCCCTGTCTGCTCCCCCCTGCAGCTGCGACCCCCCTTCAGCTCTTCACTTGTAAGCAGTGAGGAATTTAGCAGTGACCTTGGTTTCTCTAAGACTAATTGGCCTGGTTTGGGCCAAACCAGGACATTCCACCCCTTATTCCATACCATTCACGTCATACTCAGATCACCACTACCTTTTCATTTTCAAATATATATACACATATCACTAGTTTATGATTCATCTCTATCGGGATCTGGCGACGCCCATCTTGCCATTTAATCCCTAAAAACTGGATCTCCCGGGCAGGTCCCTTGACCTTGCCTCTTTTTATGGCAAAACCAGCTTTCAGAAGAGTTTGGATTATTTTCTCCCCTTTGTCAAAAACTTCTGCTGCTGTATCTCCCCACACAATGGTGTCATCAATGTATTGCAAATGTTCTGGAGCTCCACCCTTTTCTAGTGCAGTCTGGATCAGTCCGTGGCAAATAGTAGGACTGTGTTTCCACCCCTGGGGCAGTCGATTCCAGGTGTACTGGATACCTCTCCAGGTAAAAGCAAACTGTGGCCTGCACTTTGGTGCCAAAGGAATAGAGAAAAATGCATTAGCAATGTCTATGGTGGCATACCACTTGGCTGCCTTTGACTCCAGTTCATATTGAAGTTCTAGCATGTCTGGCACAGCAGCACTCAGCGGTGGCGTAACTTCATTTAGGCCACGATAGTCCACAGTTAATCTCCATTCTCCATCAGACTTTCGCACTGGCCATAGAGGACTATTAAAGGGTGAGCGAGTCTTGCCAATCACTCCTTGATTTTCTAATTGTCTAATCAGTTTATGAATGGGGATCAGGGAGTCTCGATTGGTGCGATATTGTCGTCGGTGCACCGTGGCAGTAGCAATTGGCACCTGTTGTTCTTCAACCTTCAGCAACCCCACAACAGAAGGATCTTCTGAGAGGCCAGGCAAGGTAGACAGCTGTTTAATGTCCTCAGTCTCTACAGCTGCTATACCAAAGGCCCATCTATACCCTTTAGGGTCCTTAAAATACCCTCTCTTGAGGTAGTCTATGCCAAGGATGCACGGAGCATCTGGGCCAGTCACAATGGGGTGCTTTTTCCATTCATTTTCAGTTAGGCTCACTTCGGCCTCCAATACAGATAACACTTGAGATCCTCCTGTTACTCCTGAAATACTGATAGATTCTGCCCCTTTATGATCCGATGGCATTAGGGTGCACTGTGCACCAGTGTCTACCAAGGCTCAATACCTTTGTAGTTTTAATGTGCCAGGCCATCGAATCCACACAGTCCAATAAACTCGGTTGTCCCTCTCCTCCACCTGGCTGGAGGCAGGGCCCCCCTAATTAAGAAATGGATTCGTGCTGCTCACAGGGACTGGACCTTCATTTCTCCTATTCACACTTGGGAAAAAGGGATTTGAGGCCCATCTACCCTGACTGGGGTCCTGCTCACTGGTAACTGGAGCAGCCATCCTTCTAGAAAAATTCTCTCAGGTATTTCTTTTAGCTTGCAACTCACGTACTCGTGCCTGTAGGGTACTGGTAGGTTGTCCATGCCATCTGCTCATGTCCTCCCCATAACCACGCAGGGCAAACCACAGGATACCTCGTGATGTGTTCCGTTTCCTTTGAGCTGGTCCTGTAGGAGAGCGTTTTCTCTTAACAGCTGCAACGCGCGCCTGCGTAGGTAGAGAGTCAAGTTTATTCTCGATCATGGACAGTTTGTCTGACAGTTGTTTAAATGAGTCCTTGTTTTCCTTAGTTTTTCCACAGCCGAGATGCGTGCCTGCAGTGGGGAAGAAATACTATCTTCATACTGTCGCATACAGTTAGCCATTTCGCCCACACTAGGTCGTGCCATATCATCTTCTCCCCAGACTAATATTGACAATGTATGGGTATATGTCGGTGGAGCATTCTTCACAGCCTTCCGGAACATGGATCGGTTGCATTCCACTTCATCAGGATCTACAATGTCCCGTGGGTGTCTATAAATGATCTCTTGCACAGCCAGTTCTCTAAGGTAGTTAATACCTTTTTCTATAGTGGTCCATTTGCTTAGGTGACTCATAACATCATCTTTATAGGGATACCTGCTCTTTACAACTGACAAGAGTCGCCTCCAGAGACTGATAGTGTTTGACTTTCTTGCGAGCGCCTTATCAATACCACCATCTCTGGACAGGGATCCCAACTGTCTGGCTTCTCTGCCATCTAATTGCATGCTATCCACCCCATTATCCCAGCATCGGAGCAGCCAGGTAATAATAGGTTCACCGTCATAACGGCTGAAGTCTTTCCTTATATTTCTCAGGTCCTTCAGGGATAAGGAGTGGTAGGTTATCTCTACGTCCGAGTCCTCCTCTTGTGATAGTTCTGCTTTAGAAGGACCTTTCTTCTGTGATGGGTCTGCTTTAAAAGGACTATCAAGGAAACCCCCATCTGTGTTGGGCCCTAACTCTGCCTGAGAAGGGTCCTCACCTGGGTCATATGATGGCTCTGCCTTAGAAGGCTCTGAGTCATCATCCTTCACTTTACTAGCTGATTTCTTTTGGTATTTCTTCCTGGTTACAGGAGCAATTGGTACAGATTTGATAGATGCTGGGGTCTGAGTAGATGCAGTGGCTGTCATGGGAGTGCTGAGAGTCTGAGTAGCTGCAGTGGCCATCTTGGGGGGTGTAGCAGCTGTGGTACAGGCTGCCGAGGTTTCAGTGGGTTTAGTGGCTGTAGCAGCAGTACACACTGTAGGATCTGAGGTGGCTGCATAACACCTACAACTGTCCCTGCACCGATATTTAATCTTATCCCCCATCAGAAACACATTCAGGACAACCAAAAATGAAAACATGCCACCTAGACAGCACCATCCTAATTTCACAAAATCTAGTGGAATCAGCTTGGCAGAAAAGGAGAAGGTACTATTTCCCAAAGTAAAACTGGAAGCGTAATCATTAACAGAATCAGCTAAAGGACACCTGGAGGGTGCAGATGAAGTCACTGCTACTGATTCGCGATTAAAGCTGCCCATCATTGTGTCATAGAGATAAGAGATCGGAATATTAACTGCCCAGTTTATCACAGCATAAATCAGTATCAAACCCCATACCAAAACAATACATTTCGACCAGCGCCCACTGCTAAATTGCATGTAAACATTCATAAGAAGCAAGCAATAACACAGTGCCCACGGCAGGTAAGGCATCATTGCAATACTCAACTGTGAAAGAAACTCCATAAAAAGATGAGATAACACAGCATTCAAAAATGACATCACCATCTTCACTATCTGTTTTAATTTCCAACCCCTCATAAATCTCAAAGGAAGAAATCTGATATTCTCTCAGCTGAGCTCTCCGGGTCTCCTCCCACCAGAGCCAGGATTCAACTTATCAGAGCAACCTGTTGGAGCTTCTCTCAAGCCCCACATTGGGCACCAATTAATCTATCACAGTTTAAAGCTGGGCCGGCTATTAACCAGGTGGCAGATGCTCTCTGTTAACCCTCTCCCCCCGCTAAGGGAAAGGGAAAAGGGAGAGAGACTTATGGGTTGGAAAGTTAAAACAGTTTTAATAAACTATAATAATGAAAAAGAGTATAATAAGAATAATAGAAATAATTAAAAATATACAAATATATACAAATATATACAAAACCAAGACTGAGAGCTTGGAAATCCTCCTCAGGCAGAGTTGCTCCCCCCAGCACAAGCAGAGAGGAAAATGCAGTAGCTCCCCCCAGCACGGGCAGAGGGAAAAATGCAGTAGCTCCCACTGCTGTCACACCTGCAGGCTTTTAACTGGAGAATTGGCAAAGCTGGTACCAATCAGTGGGAGACAGGAGGGCCCCTCCCTCCTGGGCCCCACCTCCAGGAGGCAGTGGGTTAGTGATAAATAGGAAAGTGAGTGGAATACCTTGTTGGTCAATCTTGGGTCACCTGCCCTGTCTGCTCCCCCCCTGCAGCTGCGACCCCCCTTTGGCTCTTCACTCATAAGCAGTGAGGAATTTAGCAGTGACCTTGGTTTCTCTAAGACTAATTGGCCTGGTTTGGGCCAAACCAGGACAGGGTGATGTGACAGTTGGAGGCTGTCTTGGGCATAGCGATCATGACATGATAGTTTTCACTTCTTGGAGAGGTAAGGAGGGGGTCAGCAGAACTACTGCCTTGGACTTCCAGAGGGCAGACTTTGGCCTGTTTAGGAGCCTGGTTGAGAGAGTCCCTTGGGAGGCAGTCCTGAAGGGCAAAGGGGTCCAGGAAGGCTGGACACTCTTCAACAAGGAAATTTTAAAGGCGCAGGAGCAGGGTGTCCCCATGCACCAAAACACGAGCCGGCAGGGAAGAAGAGGGGCCTGGCTGAACAGAAAGCTTTGGCTGGAACTCAGGGGAAAAAAAGGAGAGTTTATGACCTTTGGAAGAAGGGGCAGGCAACTCAGGAGGAGTACAACGATGTCATGAGACTGGGCATGAAGAAAATCAGAAGGGCCAAAGCCCAACTAGAACTTAATCTGGCCACTGCCATAAAAGGCAATAAAAATGTTTCTATAAATACATTAGCCACAAGAGTAGGGCTAAGGAGAATCTCCATCCTTTATTGGGGGGAAACATAGTGGCAAAGGATGAGGAAAAGGATATGAGGTGCTTAATGCCTTCTTTGCCCCAGTCTTTAGTAGCAAGACCAGTTGTTCTCCAGGTACCCAGCCCCCTGAGCTGGAGAACAGGGACGGGGAGCAGAGTGAAGCCCCCATAATCCAAGGGGAAATGTTTAGCAACCTGTTATGCCACTTAGACACGCACAAGTCTATGGGGCTGGATGGGATCCACCCAAGGGTACTGAGGGAGCTGGCAGAAGTGCTCACCATGCCACTTTCTATCATATATCAGCAGTCCTGACTAACCGGGGAGGTCTCAGTTGACTGGCAGTTAGCAAATGTGATGCTGTCTTCATGTAGCCCGCACCCAGGGCTAAACAATAGCAGTTTTTCCTCTCACCCAATGTCCCTTCCCCAAATGAGGAAGAGAATTGGGAAAAGGAGGGGGAGACTTGTAGGATGAAGTTGACCAGATTTAATGAAATGAAGAAATCCATATAAATGACAACACAAAACAGACAAAAGTATACTTATCTACAGTTCACTGGCAAGTTGTTCCAGGAACCACAACAAGGAAGAGGGAGAAGAGGCAAGGAGAACAGGAAAAGACCTACCCCCCTGCTTTTTTTTTTTTTTTTTTTTTTTTTTTTTTTTTTTAATAAACCCTCTCTTTTATAGTGAGCTTGATGTCAATGATATAGAATACACCTGTGGGCCAGCCTGGGTCAGCTGCCCTGGATTTAACTGCTAAGGGCCTTGATCACCATGGCTGGCCACAAACTGAAACCAAATCCCAATGAAACCAGGACCGATGCCCATCTAAAAGAAGAGCTGGAAGGAGGATATGGGGAACTATAGGCCTGTCAGTCTGACTTTGGTGCTGGGGAAGGTTATGGAGCAGATCATTTTGAGTGCCATCATGGGGCACATACAGGACAACCAGGTGATCAGGCCCAGTCAGCATGGGTTTATGAAAGGCAGGACCTGCTTGACTAACCCAATCTCCTTCTATAACAAGGTGACCTGCTTGGTGGATGAGGGAAAAGCTGTGGATGTTGTCTACCTGGACTTTAGTAAAGCCTTTGACACTGTCTCCCACAGCATTCTCGTGGAGAAACTGACTGCTCATGGCTTGGATGGGCATACTCTTTAGTGGGTAAAAAACTGGCTTGATGGCCGGGCCCAAAGAGTTGTGGTGAATGGAGTTAAATCCAGTTGGTGACCGGTCACAAGTGGTGTTCTGCAGGGCTCAGTATTGGGGCCAGTTCTGTTCAATATCTTTATCAATGATCTGGATGAGGGGATCAAGTGCACCCTCGGTAAGTTCGTAGATGACACCAAGTTGGGCGGGAGTGTTGATCTGCTTGAGGGTAGGAGGCTCTACAGAGGGATCTGGACAGGCTGGATCAATGGACTGAGGCCAACTGTATGAGGTTCAACAAGGCCAAATGTTGGGTCCTGCACTTGGGGCACAACAATCCCATGCAATGCTGCCGGCTTGGGGAAGAGTGGCTAGAAAGCTGCCTGGTGGAAAAGGACCTGGGGGTGTTGAATGATGGCTGGCTGAATATGAGCCATCAGCATGCCCAGGTGGCCAAGAAGGCCAACAGCATCCTAGACTGCATCAGAAATAGTGTGGCCAGCAGGACAAGGGAAGTGATCGTCCCTCTGTACTTGGCACTGGTGAGGCCGCACCTCGAATACTGTGTTCAGTTTTGGGCCCCTCACAACAAGAAAGACACTGAGGTGCTGGAGTGAGTCCAAAGAAGGGGGGCAATGAAGCTGGTGAAGGGTCTTATGAGGAGCGGCTGAGGGAACTGGGGTTGTTTAGTCTGGAGAAAAGGAGGCTCAGGGGAGACCTTATTGCTGTCTACAAGTACCTGAGAGGAGGTTGTAGCAAGGAGGGTGTCACAGAATCACACAGAATCACAGAATGTTAGGGATTGGAAGGGACCTCGAAAGATCATCTAGTCCAATCCCCCTGCTGGAGCAGGATTGCCTAGACCATATCACACAGGAACGCGTCCAGGCGGGTTTTGAATGTCTCCAGAGAAGGAGACTCCACAACCTCTCTGGGCAGCCTGTTCCAGTGTTCGGTCACCCTCACCATAAAGAAGTTTTTCCTCATATTTATGTGGAACCTCCTGTGTTCCAGCTTGCACCCATTGCCCCTTGTCCTGTCAAGGGATGTCACTGAGAAGAGCCTGGCTCCATCCTCATGACACTTGCCCTTTACATATTTATAAACATTAATGAGGTCACCCCTCCGTCTCCTCTTCTCCAAGCTAAAGAGACCCAGCTCCCTCAGCCTCTCCTCATAAGGGAGATGTTCCACTCCCTTAATCATCTTCGTGGCTCTGCGCTGGACTCTCTCTAGCAGTTCCCTGTCCTTCTTGAACTGAGGGGCCCAGAACTGGACACAATATTCCAGATGCGGCCTCACCAGGGCAGAGTAGAGGGGGAGGAGAACCTCTCGTGACCTGCTAACCACACCCCTTCTAATACACCCCAGGATGCCATTGGCCTTCTTGGCCACAAGGGCACACTGCTGGCTCATGGTCATCCTGTTGTCCACTAGGACCCCCAGGTCCCTTTCCCCTACGCTGGTCTCCAACAGGTGTGCCCCCAACTTGTACTGGTACATGGGGTTGTTCTTGCCCAGATGCAGGACTCTACACTTGCCCTTATTATATTTCATTAAGTTTCTCCCCGCCCAACTCTCCAGCCTGTCCAGGTCTCTCTGAATGGCTGCGCAGCCTTCCGGTGTGTCAGCCACTCCTCCCAGTTTTGTGTCATCAGCGAACTTGCTGACAGTGCACTCTATTCCCTCATCCAAGTCATTAATGAATATATTGACTAATACTGGTCCCAGTACCGACCCTTGAGGGACTCTGCTAGACACAGACCTCCAACTGGACTCAGTCCCATTGACCACCACTCTCTGGCTTCTTTCCTTCAGCCAGTTCACAATCCACCTCACTACCCGATCATCCAGACCACACTTCCCCAGTTTAGCTGCGAGGATGCTGTGGGAGACCGTGTCAAACGCTTTACTGAAATCGAGATAGACCACATCCACAGCTTTACCATCATCTATCCACCGGGTTATGTCCTCATAAAAGGCTATCAAGTTGGTTAAGCATGACTTCCCCTTGGTGAAGCCATGCTGAGTGCCCCTAATGATCCCCCTATCCTTGATGTGCCTAGAGACAGCACCAAGGACAAGTTGTTCCATCACCTTTCCGGGGATGGAGGTGAGGCTGACCGGTCTATAGTTACCCAGGTCCTCCTTCTTGCCCTTTTTAGTCCTCCTTCTTGTCAGTCTCTTCTCCCAGGTAACAAATGATAGGATGAGAGGACATGGCCTCAAGTTGTGCCAGGGGAGGTTTAGATTGGATATTAGGAAAAATTTCTTCACTGAAAGGATTGTCAAGCATTGGGACAGGCTGCCCAGGGAAGTGGTGGAGTCACCATCCCTGGAGGTATTTATAAGACGAGTAGATGTGGTGCTTAGGGATATGGTTTAGTGGTTGACTTGGTAGTGTTAGGTTAATGGTTGGACTTGATGATCTTAAAGGTCCCTTCCAACCAAAACAATTCTATGATTCTATGATAAAACCCAATTGAAAAATGAGAGAATTAAAAAAACCTAGAAATCTACTAGGATGTGAGAAAAATGACTATGATAAACCCCAGATTGCAGCATAGGTGAGTGTCCTGGTTTCATTGGCATTTTGTTTTAGTTTGTGGCCAGCCATGGTGATCAGGGCCATTAGCAGTTAAATCCAGGGCAGCTGACCTAGGCTGGCCCACAGGTGTATTCTATATCATTAACAATCAAGTTCACTATAAAAGGGAGGGCTTGGTAGAGGTAAGCAGTATTGTTTTTGCCTTTCTTGCCTTCCTTTTTTCTTATTGATGGTGATTGATATTCCTGGACAACTTGCTGCAACTCTGTAGCTAAGTATACTGTTGTGTGTTTTGTGTTAACATTTATATTGGTTTCTCTATTTTATTAAATCTATTTAGTTTTAACTCATGAGTCTCCCTCTTTTTCCCAATTTCCTTTCTTAGTTAGGAAAAGGACATTGGGTGAGAGAAAAACTGCTATTATTTAGCTCTGGGTGTGGGCTAAACAAAGATAGTGAATGGTATATAACTTATGGGTTTAAGAAAAATATCACTTGTGATACTATATTTTAAGAGGGTAGACTGGTATTTTCAGGTCTGATGAAGTAAGAGCATTTTGAAGAGGGGTTTAAAAGAAGAGAGAATAGAAGATGGCAGATGGGGTTTTTAAGACAGGGGATTTCTTGGAGGAAAGTCTGGAAAGGTACATGAGGGAAGGAAGTATAAATAGGTTAGCTAGGCTAGAACATTAGCTAGAATAGTTGTCTATAATAATATTATGGTAGATGGCATGTATAGATTGGTTATCTAAGAAGCTCAATATTATTTTTAGTTTAGCTTATATAAAAACTTATATTTATGGTATGAAAAACAGCTAGGTAGGAAAGACACTTTATAAGCTTCTAGAGTATTGTAAGTCTTGCTTTCATATGCTAGTTATCAAATCCATAGGGTGCTTTCTTTCCTAAAAATGTACTCTTTGTATTATCAATCCAAAGTTAAACTTCCAAAGGGAATGTAATTAAAACTGTGTAACTTAACATTTATCTTTTAAGCTCAGGAAGTTGTGGAATTATATTTTCTAAGTTAGGAATTAAGCTTTGCAGCAGGTTGCTGTTAACCAGATGTGCAGTGGCTGTGCATAAATATTTGAAAAGTAATCCTGTTTTTAAAAGAAGTAAGATTTTTTTTTTCCCCCTGGTTAATCCAGGTTATAAATGTTTTAAAATACCTGTTTCTCTGCTAAATACTCAAGGTTTGAAATTTATTATATGCTTTAATTCTCTTAGATTGTGTTTAAAAACCAAGGCAAGAGAGCAACCAAACAATAATAAAATTCTTTGTAATAACAGGTGAGAGGACATTTATGTAAATAATATACTAGTTCTGAGATAGGATTCTTAATTCAGCAAACATTAAAAACTTATGTGATTTTGCAAAATTATAGAACCCTGTGTGATGCATATAAGTATCATATTACGGAAGTACTCAGATACAAGGAGAATGTGTTATAAATCGTAGAATCATAGAATGGTTTGGGTTGGAAGGGAGCTTTAAAGGCCATCTAGTCTAACCCCCTGCAATGAGCACGGACATCTTCAACTAGATCAAGTTGCTCAGAGCCCCATCCAACCTGACCTTGAATGTTTCCAGGGATGGGGCATCTACAACCTCTCTGGGAAACCTGTTCCAGTGTTTCACCACCCTCATCATACATTTCTTCCTTCTATCTAGTCTGAATCTCCCCTCTTTTAGTTTAATATCATTACCCCTTGTCTTATTGCTACAGGCCTACTAAAAAGTCTGGCCCCATCTTATAAGCCCCTTTTAAGTATTGAAAGGTCCCAATAAGGTCTCTTTGTGGAGCCTTCTTTTCTTCAGGCTGAAAAACCCCAACTCTCTTAGCCTCTCTTCATAGGAGAGGTGTTCCATCCCTCTGATCATTTTTGTGGCCCTTCTCTGGACCCATTTCAACAGGTTGATGTCTTTCCTGTACTGAGGACTCCAGAGCTGGACGCAGTACTCCAGGTGGGGTCTCACCAGAGTGGAGTAGAGGGACAGAATCACTTCCCTCGACCTGCTGGCCACGCTTCTTTTGATGCAGCCCAGGATATGGTTGGCTTTCTGGGCTGCAGGTGCACATTGTCGGCTCATGTCTAGTTTTTCATCCACTAGTACCCCCAAGTCCTCTTCAGGGCTACTCTCAATCCCTTCATCCCCCCAGCCTGTATTGATACTGCGGGTATCCCTGACCTAGGTGCAGGACCTTGCACTTGGCCTTGTTGAAACTCATGAGGTTCATATGGGCCCTCTTTTCAAGCTTGTCCAGGTCCCTCTGGATGGCATCCTGTCCTTCAGGTGTGTCAACTGCACCACTCGGCTTGGTGTCATCTGCAAACTTGCTGAGGGTGCACTTGATCCCACTGTCTTTCATTGATGAAGATATTAAACAGTACTTGCCACAATACGGACCCCTGAGGGACACCACTCATCACTGATCTCCATCCGGACATTGAGCTGTTGACCACTACACTCTGGATGCGACCATCCAGCCAATTCCTTATCCACTGAATGGTCCATTCATCAAATCCATATCTCTCCAATTTAGAGAGAAGGATGATGTGGCAGATCATGTTAAAGGCCTTACAGAAGTCCAGATAGATGACATCCGTAGCTCTTCCCTTGTCCATTGATGTAGTCACTCCATCATAGAAGGCCACTAGGTTGGTCAGGCAAGACTTTCCCTTGGTGAAGCCATAGCAGCTGTCTCAAATCACCTTCCCTGTCCTCCATGTGCATTAGCATAGCTTCTAGGAGGATCTGTTCCATGATCTTACCAGGCACAGAGGTGAGGCTGACAGGTCTGTAGTTCCCAGGGTCCTTGTTTCTACCCTTCTTAAAAATGGTTGCAATGTTTCCCTTTTTCCAGTCACTGGGGACTTCATTTGACTGCCATGACTTTTCAAATATCATGGAGAGTGGCTTGGCAACTACATCAGCCAGTTCCCTCAGGACTCTGGGATGCATCTCGTCAGGTCCCATAGACTTATGTATGTTCATGTTCTTCAGGTGGTCACAAACCTGATCTTCTCTTACAGTGGGAGGGACTTTGCTCCCCCAGTCCCTGCCTTGAGGTCCATCCACTCGAGAGGTGTTGGAAGAGAGATTGCCAGTGAAGACCGAGGCAAAAATGTTGAGAACCTCAGTTGTCTTCTTGTCCGTTATTACCAGTTTGTCAGTCATGTTCATCAGGGGAGTATACTTTCTTTGACCTTCCTTTTCTGGCTGACATACCTGTAGAAGCCCTTCTTATTCTTTGCGTCCCTTGCCAAGTTCAGCTCCAGCTGCACCTTGGCCTTCCTGACCCCATCCTTACAAAACCTGGCAACATCCCTATACTCTTCCCAGGATACCTGTCCCTGGTTCCACTGCCTGTGCATTTCCTTCTTGCCCTTTAGTTTGACCAGCAGGTCTTGACTCATCCATGCCGGTCTCTTGCCTTCCTTTCCTGATTTCTTACATGGGGGATTGAGAGCTCTTGCGCTCTGTGGAAAGCAAGTGCAAAAGTGAAGTAAAACACAGTATCTGCAGACTTTTTTTTCCATAACACTATGCACACTAGTACTATCCTAGTACAAACAGCAAGGAAAGTATAAACATCACACCTACTCTACACTTTTTGAGAGAACATTTTATACTACTTTATGGCAGTGCTAGAGAAGTGGAGTTGTGATGGTTTAACACAATCTCAACTGAGTACAGCAGTAAGGCTAGCATTGCTCTGAGAACAATCTTCTAAGCTACGGGCTTAAATTATGTCAGACAGCAAGTAAAGCAAAGAAAGAGTACAGCTCACTGTTATGTATTCAAACAACAAGAGGATGCAAATCCTCTTTTGGCATCCTGGTGAGTAGACATAATGTCCATGGTGGCTTGAAGGTAGCCTTTGACACCAGCGCAAATAAATTGCCCTTTGTCCTGGCTTGGCCTAAAACAGAACCAATTTTCCTTTTGGTGATTTTTTCCTTTCCACTAAGTCGCTTCTAAGTAACTGCACTTCTCTGAAACTAACTGCGTGTTTTGCAGACAGTGTCTGCTTCTAGGACTGGTAATGCTCGAACTTTGTAGTTATCGCTGAGGCACAGGTAGGGATGTTATGCAGAAAGGCTCTTGCTTGTACTTATTTCTAGAGAAACCCAGGTCACTGCTAAATTCCTCACTAATTAAGAGTGAAGAGCTGTAGAAGGGTTGCACCTCCAGGGAGGAGCGGACAGGGCAGGTGACCCAAAATTGACCAATGATGTATTCTATCCCATGCACATCATTCTCAGTATAAAGCAGGGGGATCATGAGGATCTTGACCTTTTCTGCTATGCCTGGTGTCCAAAGAGGACTCTGTCTGTTTTCCTCCTGCCCCTGATCCCAATCTGTGTGTTCCTGAATCCAGTTCCTGTCCATTGCTGAGGCCAGTCTGGGCCTTCCTGGAGCCTGCCCTGCAGTGCTGGTGGTGATGTGACCATCATTGGGGGAGCTCGATCTTGGTTTTGTATATATTTGTATATATTGAATTATTTCCATTGTTATTATTATACTCTTTTTTGTTATTATAGTTTATTAAGACTGTTTTAACTTTCCAACCCGTAAATCTCTTTCCCTCTTCTCTTTTCCTTCCCCTTCTGAGGGGGGAGGAGGGATAATAGAGAGCATCTGCCACCAGTTTAATAGCCAGCCCAGCTTTAAACCGTGACACCCTTCCACCACAGCTGTTGAGCTGCTGAGGTTCACCAGTACCAGCACCCACTGATTGAAGTGCCTTTACCACATCCATTCTGTGTACGCTGCATGGGGCGCTTTCCTTGCAATTAAGATGTGTTGTGCTGAAGCTCTGAGCATGGTGAGTGACTGAGATGAGGAGAGGAATTGTCATTTGTAATATTTTATGTTCCTATTGCTTTATGGTCCACTTCTGGGTCCTGTCATTTGCCACATGCAGTTCTAAAGAAATAAAATGGTCTCTTTTAGTGCCTACAAGCCAATTAATCTACCAGATCCCACAGATCTCTGTATGCAGCAGGGAGCGTGGACTGATAATAGTTTTCAGGTTACATACCTTAATGTGGAATAGGAAAGATGATCAGCCTTTTTAGGAGCTTTAATTTTTCTGACTTCTCAAGGATTATTTCTGATTTCTCAAGGCTGAAAAGCTGTGGATTTCTGGCTGTGTTGATGTGTGGTCCCTTATAATGCTGTTGGCCTGGAGGGCACTCCTGATAATGCTACTGACTGCCATGAGCTGTTCATCACTGCAGGATGCAGGTAGGTATAAATAGTCCTCATCAGGTGAAGTTGCACAGTAAAGGGGTGGTCATTCTTCAGGAGCTGAGACATAACTGAGTTTTACTTGTTCCAAAAAGTAAGAGTTTCTTTTGCTGGTTATGAATAAACAGGGAGATTTTAATAGAGAATTGTCTTTAACTTTGGAGATGCACAGTAAAATAAAAATGCAATTTTTAAGTAGAGAGTGCTTTTAGTCATTGCAATCACTTTGATATATTGCTTCATCATTTTTATTTTTGTTTCTTACAGTGAATTTAATTGTGTGACAGCAGTCAAAACTGAAGTTATCCACTGAGTAGTGCTATAGATACTATATATATTATGTCATATATGTTAGATATTATTTCAAAACCACATTGCATTATTACTGTGCTTCTGCAAAAGGAGTGCTTGAGGAGAAGATCAATTAAAACAAATGCTATTCTATGCTCTAAACTGCACCTGTGCATGTATTGGGATGGTGTATTTCAATGGGTTGAAATGGTATATTGAAGAGATACAGACATGTCTTGATTTTACTGCTGCTGGGATGATTTCTCTCTTGGTACCCTGCCATAATAAAAATATGTCTTCAACATTTTCCATAAAGAAAGTGTACATATAGAATCCAGGAATAAGGTGATTTCCTTCCTAAAGAGGAAACTATCTTTTTGGCACTGTAGAAGCAAAAAGCTTCATGACTGAAGCTAATCGTCTTTTTTCAGCATCTATTACAGATATCACTTGTCTGTTCTGAAGAGCTGCTGTTGCCATATTTATAGCCTTGTACTGTTTTTATTGTGCTTTTATATTATGTTGTAATTTAATAATGCAAAAAATATCTGGTTTGAGATAACTGGTGAGAACATGCTCATTGCTATCTAATAACCAGGTGTACTGCTCTAATGTATCTCTCTGCTGATGTACATGATTTATGAAAAGCAGAATCTAACTTTATTGCCTTTTTAAAATTTCTTAAATCTTTCCCTAGCCTGCTGTCAGTCTTGGCTGTTCCAGTGTGATCTACTTGTTTCCCTCTTGATAATTTTTTTTCTTATTCCTTTGATAAAATTGCAGATTAATTTTTTTTTTCTTGCTCAGATTTTAGCAAATCAGGCAGGATGTAGTCTCTGGCCTTTATGTCTAATTAAACCTCTTTATTTTGAAAGAATCTAGATTGCCATGCATTACTGCTTCCCATTCTCCCCCTAATTTTAATAATCTATCATTGTTAGGGGGGTTCATTTCAGCTCATGTTCTTCATCATTTAGACTTATAACCAAGGGCATGCATGTATCTAAAGAGTAATGCAATGCACAAGAAGCAGCATCCTATTAAAGGCCTCCTCAACCTCTGACCATCTTTCACAGCAGTTGCAATCCCAAGATCATCTGGGGGGGAGAGCTTGAGGCTCTAGAACACAAAAATATGGTCAAAGGGAGGACACAGTGGGTTTGATTCCAATTATTCTGGTTATGTTGAACCCAGAACTTGTGACATAAGGCTGCCCTTGTAGTCTGTATGCTCTGCTCTGTGTGTTGCAATAGCACCAGATTAAAGCAATTTACCACAAAAAAAAACCCAGGGTGGGATACTCCTTCTTTAGAGAAGATGATGGACAACAGGAATAATTTTGTGTCCTGGTTTCATTGGGATTTTGTTTGTTTGTGGCCAGCCATAGTGATCAATGCCCTTAGCAGTTAAATGCAGGGCAGCTGACCCAGGCTGGCCCACAGGTGTATTCTATATCATTAACATCAAGTTCACTACAAAAGAGAGGGCTTGGTGGGGAGGGGTGGGTCTCTTTGCTCTCCTCTCTTCTAGCCTCCCTCTTTCTCATTCCCAATGACTGGTATACCTGGAACAACCTGCTGCAACTCTGTAGCTAAGTATAATTTTGTGTGTTTTGTGTTATGGTTGATATTGGTTTCTTTAATTTATTAAATCTGTTAAATTTTAACCCATGAGTCTCCCTCTTTTTTTTTTTTTCTACAATTTCCTTCCTCAGTTGGGGAAGGGACATTGGGTAAGAGGAAAAACTGCTATTGTTGAACCCCAGGTGCAGGCTAAATGGAGACAGTTTATTTGGCACCCAACATAAATAGATCCCCTGGGAGAACCGTAGACTTTTTGCTCTAAGAGTCTCGGAGGGCTGAAGTTTTCACAGATTTGATTGCTTTTGTTACAAGCCTTCATTATGTTGGTGTCAGTAGCAGGGTCACTGGGTGGAATTCTCTGGGGTTTGGTTTTACAGTGGCTTTTGGGATGGCTAATCAAATGTGTGGCTTTGCTGTTTCTTACTGGTTTTGTGTGGTTTATGACTTCTGGGCATGGACTTAGAGGTATCACTCTGCTATGTGGTTTGGCATTGGTTTATGGTATTATAAATTCTTTTGGAACTGTGACCATTTCTGATTTCTATGGAATGGGAATGGCTGACACATACTTTCCTTTTCCTTTGAGGCTGATCTCAATGGCTTTTGAGAATTTTCAATACCCGTGGGATATTTTGACCGCCATGCTCATGTTGTCAGGTGATGTGGAGTCTGTTTTCCGCACAACTGGCAAGGTTGTAAAGTAGGTATGTTTATTCAGCGCTGGGCAGCATGGGGGGTAGTCCCACCAAAATCGTGCGCACCTTCGTGGTAATTCATCTTGTATTTATGTGGTAAAGTGTTACATATTCATCATAATTTCAAGGATGCCTATACATATTCATGACTTTCCCTGAGAAGGCGGTCTTTATTATAATACAATTCCTCCTGGTGGTCATGGGCCGGGGTCTCAGGGATGAAGGCCATATGTCTTCCTCGCTGTGCACTTCTCACCTTTTCTTGCACGGGTGTGGTAACATCTTGGCTCAAACCGCAAGACCAGTTCTTGCTGGGTTTTGTATAACCTTAATGTTCTGCAACTTGTTCTATTGAGATAAGCTTAGGCAGTTAATTTATCAGGCTGATAAGATAAAGAATTTAAAGAATTTCTCGACCCCTAGGACAGCTCACACCCAGATCAAATAGCAAGTAAAAAAAGGAAAAGGAGTTATGTCCCTTATCACAGGCCTTTTGAATGTCTTTCAGTTCTTGCTCTTGCTTAAACATGGGTATAAGGGTGGATACAGCACAGCTGCTGCAACCACTGTAAAGGGCCCCACAGCAGCCCCAGCCCCTACACCAGGCACCACAGCAGCTCCAGCCCCTATGAGAGACTCTGCAGCTGCCCCAGCACCCACAACTGGAATCACAGCTACTCAGACCCTGCTAGTCCCTACAGCAGACATCTGGGCTACCTCAGAGGCTATTCAGATCTCTGCACTGGGTACTGTGATTACTCAATTCCAGGAAGCACTTGCTGTAATTACCCAGACTTTGACAACAAGGGCTGCACCTAATCAGCCCCCAGTGATGGGTGATGCAGTTAACCTAGGGAGTCAACCAGTGCTGGTATCAGTCGCCCCTGGATAGAAGACAAAAACCCCCAAAAAGAGCAGGTTGTGATGGCCTACCAAGAACATCAAAGGAGGATGAGTCAGAGGTAAGTGCAGGGAACTGAAAAGAAGACAAGGTCTCTGGTGCTCAAGGAAGCAAAGACATTTATTGTTATTCTACTGCCCTATTTAAATGCTACAAGCAGGAGCTGGACTATGCAGTTCAAGATAAAATCAACGTTCACATGCTAAGCACCCATCACTCATCCTGGCAAGAGCCACAGTATTCTGGGCTCAAAACATCAACAATCATTCTTTGCTTTCAGTTCTGTGTTCAGAACTGACCTTCAGCACGTGTTTACTTGTTTCATGCCTCCAAGGGCCCTGTGAACTGGTCTTGGCTCCTTTATCTTAAAAGCAAGCAAGAACTATTCTCAATGCAGTGTTCTTAAGCGAATCCTTTGCTCTTTAAGTGCAGCTGTTTGCAGGCTGATGGTCTTCCTCAGGTAACCACTTGATCCCTATCCCTCAGTGAGCTGTGAGATATATGTAAAGATTACAGCTGTCATGAAGGTGAGCAACTTGTTACTTGGCTGCTCTGCTGCTGGGATAATGGTGTGGATGGTTTTGAGTTAGATGGTAGAGAAGCCAAGCAGCTGGGACCAATGGCTAGAGAAGTGGGTATTGATAGGGGTCTTGGAAGTGGTGCAGAGCCCCTCACTCTCTGGCAGTGACTCCTGCAAAGCATAAGGAACAGGTATCCCTTTAGAGATGATGTCATATACCATCCAGGCAAGTGGACAACCATTTGTGGGGATCTGTTCCTCGATACGCCTTTTTTGGCATTGTCTCAGAAACTGTCCTATCCCATGTCCTCAGACACCATCTTCTGGGGTAAAGGACTACCTGACCTTGACGACACTTTCTGAGGCGAGGAGTTAGCTGCTGGCTAGGGGTGAGTGACGTCCCCGCCCTGCAGCCCTCCACCTCCTCCTGAGAGACCCATCCAGGATACCGGGCAACAGACCGGTGATAGGTCAGTGCTACGGTGCGGGAACTGGACATGTCACGCCCTTGGGACTGAGAGTGGCGCAAACTGTGACTGGCGGCTCTGCGTCAGCATGACTGTGCAAAAAGTCTCTATAAAAGAAGCCGTTTTGCCACACCATGTGCGCACCCATCCCCAACTGCCGAGAATCAACAGGGGACACTGTGGGATCCAGGGTGGTGGCTATCCTTTCCCTCTCAACTGATCTCTTTCCTCTCTTCCTTTTACTTACCTCTCTGTCTCTCTCTCCCCCTTCCTTGTTCACTGTATCCTAAGTAGTTGCTTCGTTGTTGGAATTAACAAAGTCAAGGTTAAGTTTATTGATACCATGCCTCGGTTGTGCTTTGTCCGAACTCAAGGATCATGAATCTATTTTATTTCTGGTCAGGATTTTGGGGGTGCGTTACCTGCAGGCAGGTAAAGCATACCATGTGATTTATAGGCGGGTCCCATGTGGGCCTGACTGCATTGGTATAGGCGGGTCCCATGTGGGCCTGACTGCATTGGTATAGGCGGGTCCCATGTGGGCCTGACTGCATTTAATTTACTTGGGGTTGCTGCCAAGGGCTGGGCAACTGCTGCCAAGCTTAATTCGTAACCTGGCATTTTAAATTGGCATCACGGAGAGGATCCTTGAGTTTCAGAAGGTATCGATAGCTTAGAGAGAATGTGTGCACATCTGGCTGCAGCTGTTGAAACTCAAAATCAGGAATTGGAATACCCAACACAAACACCACAGGCACTAAAGCTTTTGGTACAGTCATTGTAAGAGCAGGTGTAAGGTTTAAAACAAAAAACCTGTGAATTGGAGGAACAGGTTAAGACTCTGCAAAATAAAGTAGGAAATGAACAAGAGAATGTAAGGTATTTGCAGGAGGCTTTGGTAGAAAAGTTACTTGTTTGTGACTGCGAGGGGGGGATGGAATTGTCAACAGAGAACTGATGCAACAGTGATTGCCACAAAAGGGATGGTTTGTACCCCAACGGGGAGCTAGAGGAAGCAAGGGCATGATATGACTTACCCCAGGGTCTTCCGCAACCCCTTCCACCGCTGGTCAAGGTAGAATATGCTTATGATGATAGTGAAGACAATAACCTTAAGATAGTTACTAAGGAGGTGCTGTATACAGCAACTGAATTGGCTAGGTTGAAAAAAGAATATTCACGCAATCCAAAGGAGTCTGAGACAGAGTATGTGTGGAGAGTGTCGTGAACTGGCGGAGATCAGATTATGTTGAGTGAAAGAGAAGCTGAGGGATATTGGGGACGCAGAATGTTTTTGACTACTGGTGATCATAGGGCCCCTTGGCTCTCTCACCCAGTGTCTTCATTTAGCCCGCACCCAGGGCTAAACAATAGCAGTTTTTCTATCACCCAGTACCCCTTCCCCAAATGAGGAAGGGAATTGGGAAAAAGGGAGGGAGACTCGTGGGATGAAGATAACCAGATTTAATGAAATACAGAAAATCAATATAAATGACAACACAAAGCAGACAACAGTATACTCATCTACAGATCACTGGTGGGTTGCTCCAGGAATCACAGCAAGAAAGAGGGAGGAGAGGCAAGGAGAGCAGAGGAAAAAAAAGAAAGAACGAACAAAAAAAAAAAACACCAACAAAAAACAACCCACCTCTTCCCAGCAAACCCTCTCATTTATAGTGAGCTTGATGTCAATGATATAGAATACACCTGTGGGCCAGCCAGGGTCAGCTGCCCCAGATTTAACTGCTGAGGGCCTTGATCACCATGGCTGGCCACAAACTGAAACCAAATCCCAATGAAACCAGGACACCCAGCAAGCAGCTTATTGGGCTGGAGGTTTAAATCCCTTGGAAAGGGGAGATCCTCTTGCGCTTACGGGCTCAGTGGATCAGCTTGTGGAGAATGTGCAAAAGGTGGCTTGTTTGCAGATGATGTATGATTGGGAATTGAAGTTTAGGCAGGAATCCCCAGTGATGATACCGGTAGATCCCGAGAGGATGACTCCCCTGATTAGAGATTTGCCCAAATCGTTAAAACCCTTAGGAATGCAATTACAAAGCACTATTAGAAATACCTCCCAGAGTGCAAGGGTGACAGATGCTTTAACTGGAGCTTTAACCCTGGATCGCCATATCCCGGGACAAAAAGTATGGACGTGGGGGGGAGTAGCTCAAGAATTGATTAACTATGGGTGGAAATATTGGTCCAGTGAAATCAGAACCTAAAAATGTGAGGCGTACGGAAGCGAAGTTTCTTCCGGCAAGGCCCTCTCCCCTGAACCTGGTGAATTTAAAGAATCATAGAATCATAGAATGTTAGGGGTTGGAAAGGACCTCTGGAGATCATCGAGTCCACCCCCCCTGCCAGAGCAGGACCAATCTAGGGCAGGTTACACAGGAATGCATCCAGATGGGTCTGGAAAGTCTCCAGAGAAGGAGACTCCTCAACCTCTCTGGGGAGCTTGTTCCAGTGCTCTATAACCCTTACAGTAAAGAAGTTCTTCCTCATGTTGAGGTTGAACTTCCTGTGCTCTAGCTTGCGTGCATTGCCCCTTGTCCTATTGCAGGGCACAAGTGAAAAGAGGTTGCGCCTTTCCTCTTGACACCCAGCCCTCATATATTTATACACATTAATCAGATCCCCTCTCAGTCTTCTCTTCTCCAGACTAAAAAGCCCCAGGTCTCTCAACCTTTCCTTATAAGGCAGGTGTTCCAGTCCCTTAATCATCCTCGTAGCCCTCTGTTGGACTCTCTCCAGTAGATCTCTGTCCCTCTTGAACTGGGGAGCCCAGAACTGAGCGCAATACTCCAGGTGAGGTCTCACCAGGGTAGAGTAGAGGGGGAGGAGGACCTCCCTCGATCTGCTGGACACCCTCTTCTTAATGCACCCCAGGATACCTTTGGCCTTCTTGGCCACAAGGGCACATTGCTGTCCCATGGATAACTTGTTGTCCACCAGGACTCCAAGGTCCTTCTCCACGGAGCTGCTCTCTAGCAGATTGCCTCCTAACCTGTACTGGTGCATTTTATTACTCCTTCCCAGGTGCAGGACTCTGCACTTATTCTTGTTGAACCTCATTAGGTTCCTCTTTGCCCAGCTCTCCAGTCTGTCCAAATCATGGTATATCTCAAAGGAAAGCATTGTGGATAATAGGAAAACAAAAGGGAATAACCCTGAAGTATATGAATGGGCTCCTCACCGAACATTTGGAAAAATTGGTACTAGAGTGGCCAGAGAAAGGTACAAGATTAATTCCCACTGATGACGGATGGGTAACGAAACCACCCGAGAAACCATCTAATGCCCCTGGGGGAAGGTGTGAAATTCCCTCTGCCCCACCTTGGGTGGAGCAGGAGGTAATTTCTAGGTTTTCACCCAGAAGGGAGGAAAACTAATTCATTCGCCTGTCTCTCGTGAGCGGATGGGCGAAGGGTGGATGCACATTAGACAGCTCACCCTCAGCCCACGAGGTGATTTGATTTTATTTTGTGTAGTGGGACCTAAACAAATACCTATTCCTTTTCTAGTAGACACTGGTGCTCAAATCTCTGCTCTACAGGAAAATGATGCCTGTTGATGTGGAATAAAACCTTCAAAAAAAACCCTGATGGTGTCGGATGCATTCGGGAATGTTAAAGTACAGACGTTAGTGCGAACCTCTCTCAGACTCCCCGGGGAAGATGCATCAATTACTGTAGAAATGGTAATGGGAGAATTCCCATCAAATTTATTGGGAATGGATGTCTTAAAGGGACATAAGTGGACAGACAATCAGGGAGGAAACTGGATATTTGGAGTCGCCAAACTAAATTTGAGGCTCCTGATTCCAGCCCCTCCTCTTCCCCTATCTAAATTGACTAATGTGAAACCGTATTCTCTACCCCTGGGAGCCAGAGAAGGCATAGCCCCTGTTTTGACAGAATTGCAGGAGCAAGGAATTATAGTTCCCACACACTCGCCTTACAACTCTCCAGTATGGCCAGTGTGAAAACCAAATGGAAAATGGCGACTGACGATTGATTATCGTCGACTGAACGCCAACACAGGACCCCTAACTGCTGCTGTGCCTAACATTGCCGAACTCATTAGTACCATTCAGGAGCAAGCCCACCCTATTTTGGCAACTATTGATGTTAAAGATATGTTTTTCATGGTTCCTCTCCAACCAGAGGATCAGGCTCGCTTTGCCTTCACTTGGGAAGGACAGCAATATACATTTACCAGGGTACCTCAAGGGTTCAAGCACTCCCCAACTCTGACGCATCATGCCCTGGCAAGGGAACTAGAACAAATTCCTTTAGGAAAAAAAAATATGTCAAAACCTATCAGTATATAGATGATGTGCTAATAGGGAGAGATCAGATTGAATCTGTAGGCAGGGTGCAATCAACAATTATCAAACACCTGGAAGGGTTGGAATTGCAAGTCCCGCCTGAAAAGGTTCAATCTCCCGCTAATGAAGTTAAATTCCTGGGAATCTGGTGGAAAGGAGGAACCATGTGCATTCCTGATGATACCCTGTTAGCCTTAGACCAGGTAAAGCTACCTACCTCAAAACAAGAGTTACAGCAAGCACTAGGAACCTTAGTATTCTGGTGAAAACATATCCCCAGTTTTTCTATAATAGCTAGGCCTTTGTATGATTTGTTATGACAAGGTGTCTCCTGGGAATGGACTCCTGTCCATGAAGAAGCCCTACAACTACTAATATTTGAGGCTTCTAGTCATCAAGCCTTAGGTCCGATTCACCCCACTGATCCAATCCAAATTGAATGGGGATTTGCTCAATCTGGACCTTTGGCAAAAGGGACCAGAGGGACCCTCGAGACCTGTCGGAATCTATTCTCGTAGCTTTAAGAATGCAGAAAAACGCTACACAGTATGGGAAAAGGGACTGTTTGTGGTAAGCCTAGTACTACGAGAGGCTGAGCGTACTATTTGTCAACAACCAATCATTCTTAGAGGCCCCTTTAAGGTAATAAAACCAGTTTTAGCAGGGACCCCCTCCCCCTGACGGGGTGGCACAACAAGCATCCGTGCTAAAATGGTATGCGCAAATCGAACATTATTGTACTATATGTAGTAGCAATCCAGGAGGTTCCTGGAATGCGTGGATGACAACTTCCTTCTCCAAGTGATAGAGGAGCCGATGAGGAGAGGTGCCATGCTGGACCTTGTTCTCACCCACAAGGAGGGGCTCGTGGGGGACATGAAGCTCAAGAGCAGCCTTGGCTGCAGCAACCGTGAAATGGTGGAGTTCAAGATCCTTTCAGGACAGCGAGGAGGGCGTGCAGCAAGCTCACTACCCTGGACTTCAGGAGAGCAGACTTTGACCTCTTCAGGGACCTGCTTGGGAAAGTTCATTGGGATAAAGCCCTGGGGGGAAGAGGGGCCCAAGAAAGCTGGTTAGTATTCAAGGACCACCTCCTCCAGGCTCAGGAGTGATGCATCCCGACAAAGAGGAAGGCAGGCAAAAAAGCCAGGAGGCCTGCATGGATGAACAAGGAGCTCCTGGATAAACTCAGGCACAAAAAAGAAGCCTACAGAGGGTAAAAGCAAGGGCAGGTAGCCTGGGAGGAATACAGGGCAATTGTCCAAGCAGCCAGGGACCAGGTTAGGAAAGCTAAAGCCCTGATAGAATTAAATCTGGCCAGGGATGTCAAGGGCAACAAGAAAAGCTTCTACAGGTATGTCAGTGATAAAAGGAAGACTAGGGAAAATGTGGGCCCTCTCTGGAAGGAAACGGGAGACCTGGTTACCTGGCATATGGAGAAGGCTGAGGTACTCAATGACTTTTTTGCCTCATTCTTCACCGGCAAGTGCTCTAGCCTCACCACCCAAGTTTCAGAAGGCAGAGGCAGGGCCTGGAAGGATGAAGAACCGCTCACTGTAGGAGAAGATCAAGTTGGAGACCATTTAAGGAACCTGAAAGTGCACAAGTCCATGGGACCTGATGAGGTGCATCCACGGGTCCTGAGGGAACTGGCGGATGAAGTTGCTAAGCTGCTATCCATCATTTTTGAGAAGTTGTGGCAGTCTGGTGAAGTTCCCACTGACTGGAAAAGGGGAAACATAACCATCATCTTCAAGAAGGGGAAAAAGGAAGACCCGGGGTACTACAGGGCAGTCAGTCTCACCTCTGTGCCTGGCAAGATCATGGAGCGGATCCTCTTGGAAACTATACTGAGGCACACGGAAATCAAGGAGGTGATTGGTGACAGCCAACATGGCTTCACCAAGGGCAAATCATGCCTGACAAATTTGGTGGCCTTCTACGACGGGATTACAGCACTGGTGGATAGGGGAAGAGTGACTGATGTCATCTACCTGGACTTGTGCAAAGCATTTGACACTGTCCCACACGACATCCTTGTCTCTAAATTGGAGAGACATGGACTTGACGGATGGACCACTCAGTGGATAAAGAATTGGCTGGACGGTCACACTCAGTTACGATCAACAGCTCAATATCCAAGTGGACACCAGTGACGAGTGGCGTTCCTCAGGGGTCGGTATTGGGACCAGTGCTGTTTAACGTCTTTGTTGGCAACATGGACAGTGGGATTGAGTGCGCCCTCAGCAAGTTTGCCGACAACACCAAGCTGTGTGGTGCAGTCGACACGCTGCAGGGAAGGGATGCCATCCAGAGGGTTCTTGACAGGCTTGAGAGCTGGGACTGTGCAAACCGCATGAAGTTCAACAAGTCCAAGTGCAAGGTCCTGCATATGGGTTGGGGCAATCCCAAGCACAAATACAGGCTGGGTGGAGAATGGATTGAAAGCAGCCCTGAGGAGAAGGACTTGGGGGTGATGGTTGATGAGAAGATCAACATGAGCCGGCAGTGCGTGCTTGCAGCCCAGAAGGCCAACCGTATCCTGGGCTGCATCAAAAGCAGCATGGCCAGCAGGTTGAGGGAGGTGATTCTGCCCCTTTACTCCGCTCTTGTGAGACCCCCACCTGGAGTACTGCGTCCAGCTCTGGGGCCCCCAACATAAGAAGGACATGGAGCTGTTGGAACGAGTTCAGAGGAGGGCCAGGAAGATGATCAGAGGGCTGGAGCACCTCTCCTATGAAGACAGGCTGAGAGAGTTGGGGCTGTTCAGCCTGGAGAAGAGAAGGCTCCGGGGAGACCTCCTAGCAGCCTTCCAGTACCTGAAGGGGGCCTACAGGAAAGCTGGAGAGGGACTTTTTACAAGGGCAAGTAGTGATAGGATGAGGGGGAATGGTTTTAAACTGAAAGAGGGTAGATTTAGATTAGATATTAGGAAGAAATTCTTTGCTGTGAGGGTGGTGAGACACTGGAACAAGTTGCCCAGAGAAGTTGTGGCTGCCCCTTCCCTGGCAGTGTTTAAGGCCAGGTTGGATGAGGCTTTGAGCAACCTGGTCTAGAGGAAAGGTGTCCCTGCCTGTGGCGTGCGGGGTTGGAACTAGATGATCTTTAAGGTGCCTTCCAACCCAAACCATTCTATGATTCTATGATTCTATGATCTTTAAAGTGTCAGAAGGCACACCTAAAAAAACTAGCTATACAGGAGGAATTTCCCCTGGATCGCGAGAATAACCTCCCACCTCCAGTCATACAAGTAGCACCTCCATTTTCTGAGCAATTACAGAATGTTTGGTTCACTGATGCTTCAGCCAAATGTGAGGGAAAGGTATGGAAATATCGAGCAGTTGCCTTACAAACCCAGACTGAGGAGAAAATTATAACAGAAGGTGAAGGTAGCGCACAAGTAGGTGAATTAATTGCTGTTTGGAGTGTATTCCAACGTGAGGCTCAATCTTCTTCTCCTGTCTATATCTATACTGACTCTTTCGCTGTCTTCAAGGGGTGCACTGAGTGGCTTCCTTTCTGGGAGCAAAATGGGTGGGAAGTAAACCGGGTACCGGTATGGCAAAAGGAAAAGTGGCAAGATATTCTAAGGGTTGCCAAACAATGGAATTTTGCCATAGCCTGGGTAGCCTCTCATCAAAACAGTGATGATCCAACTAGTCAGTGGAACAATAAGGCAGATGAATTGTCTCGTTTAGCTCCCCTACGAAATGAACCAATAACAGAAAATTGGGAAAGACTATTAGAATGGTTGCATGTCAAAGGAGGGCATACGGGAGCCAAAGATCTTTACTGTGAGGCACAAGCTCGAGGCTGGCCTGTCACAAAGGAAAACTGTCGAACTTGTATTTCTGCGTGCAGCTTATTCCGCAATCGACTCGACAAACATCCCCTGGACGGCACTCCCCTACACATTAAAAGCGGAAAGGGACTGTGGGAAACATGGCAAATAGACTATATCGGACCTTTCCACAAATCAGAAGAAAAACAATATGTGTTAGTGGGAGTGGAAATAGTACAGGCAGAGGCAGAAGTGTTTGCCCGAGCCACTGGGGAAAACACAGTCCAAGCCTTGAAAGGATGGTTTAGCTCATTCCCAAAACACCAATCAATTCAATCAGACAATGGTTCACATTTTACAGCTAAGGTTGTTCAAGATTGGGCAACTGAGGAAGGGATCAAATGGACTTTCCACACTCCCTATTACCCCCCAAGCAAATAGGATAGTGGAAAGAACCAATGGTTTACTTAAATGATTCCTGAAACTACATGATCCAGGATGGGCAAGCCGGTTGTGGGATGCTCTTGCTTTAGTAAATAACAGTTGGGGAAAATTTGGAAGTCCGAAAATTACAGCTTTTTATCCGGAGCCCCCAACAATTATGCCTGCCCCCAAAGACCCGGATCATCCCATAAATTCATCTTATCATCCAGGACAACCAGTACTGGTACAACTCCCTACCGTGGGAGAAGTTCCACTGGTACTTGTTACCCCGCTTAACGAATATGCTTGGAAAGCAAAAGATGCCCTGGGAAAGGAACATAAAATTAATACGCAATGGATTGTTCCATCATTTTAACCAAAAGCTCATCTGGTTCTTTCACTAATAGGACCAAGAATTTTCTTTTTTACAGGTTGTAAGATAGAAGTTCGGAAAAGAAGAAGAAAGAAACGTTTAATGGAAGTTTTGATTGTGTGTATAGTTGTAAGTTGTATAGCTTTAATAATCTTTATCACCATCGGCAAAATTGTTTTGGGCAGTTGCACGTTGTCTCGTTTGTACTGGAAGCATCCAACGAGACCTTGCTTCC